>NW_027527429.1:5068980-5171454 GCF_008692635.1 Crocuta crocuta
CCCTACTTGCTCATTCAAGGTGAAGGCAGCTGCGCTGTGTCGGGGCCTCAGACCAGGTTTGGGGCAGCGTGTCCCGGCTCTGGTTTCCAGCTCCCTTGGCCATTATGGAAGTCGAGGGTGGGCGTCCTCATGTGAAGCGACACCATGTGCCTCTGGGGAAATGTGGGGCGGGACTGTCCTGAGCAGAGGTGATTCCAGGAGCCTGGGGAGATTCCAGGGATCGAGGTCTCCAGGCTGCTAGCTGGGGGGCGGGGCTGGGCTCCATGTCGGTGACCCAGACGTGGCTGACTGCGGAGAGCCGGCCCTTAGGGCCCATGGGGTGCAAGGGTGCTGGGCCAGAGTTCGGAGAGAAGATGCCTGAGGCCCGGGCAGGTCCAGGGCACAGTGAAGATGACGGGAGAACGTCAGCTCACCCCGGGGCTGTGGTCCTCGGGCTGACGTGGCCCCAGTGCCGTTACCTTCGGGAACCTCAAATGATTCTCCTGCACACCTGAACGTGCAGCCTGCAGTCTGCTCCTTCCATGGCAATTTCCAGAAGCCCAGATGATGAACGAGGTTTATTTTAGCAAACCCCATGGAAAATTCTGAGGCTGCTAAGTACAGAGTCAGCAGGGGGCCGAGGGGAAGGGAGGGCTGCGGAGTGAGAGCAGGTGGAGGAACCCGCTGGGGCGAGGAGGCTTCGTGGTCTCAAGCAGAGGCGCATCTCTATGGTGAACTTAAGTCAGGGGACAGGTGGGGGGCCCGGGGTGGAGTGTGGACCGTGGAGCCAGACTGTCGGGGCTCAGACAACTTCCCCATCTCTCCGTGACTCAGTTTCCTCACTTTTAAAAAGGAAGTGATGAGTCATGGTCATGACGGTGAATTTTACGTGCCAGGCAGGCTGGGCCACGATGCCCAGACAGTTGGTCAAACAGCATTCTTCTTGCTTCTGCGTGTGTGTTTTTTGGGTGACATTTACGTCTAAGTTGATGGGCTTCGAGTAAAGCAGATTGCCCTCCATAAACGTGGGTGGGCTTAATCCAATCAGTTGAAGGCTTTAGTAGAGCTAAGCCTGATTCTGCCNCAGGCTGCTAGCTGGGGGGCGGGGCTGGGCTCCATGTCGGTGACCCAGACGTGGCTGACTGCAGAGAGCCGGCCCTTAGGGCCCATGGGGTGCAAGGGTGCTGGGCCGGAGTTCGGAGAGAAGATGCCCGAGGCCCGGGCAGGCCCAGGGCACAGTGAAGGTGACGGGAGAACGTCAGCTCACCCCGGGGCTGTGGTCCTCGGGCTGACGTGGCCCCAGTGCCGTTACCTTCGGGAACCTCAAATGATTCTCCTGCACACCTGAACGTGCAGCCTGCAGTCTGCTCCTTCCATGGCAATTTCCAGAAGCCCAGATGATGAACGAGGTTTATTTTAGCAAACCCCATGGAAAATTCTGAGGCTGCTAAGTACAGAGTCAGCAGGGGGCCGAGGGGAAGGGAGGGCTGCGGAGTGAGA
Organism: Crocuta crocuta; assembly: GCF_008692635.1. NCBI lineage: Eukaryota > Metazoa > Chordata > Mammalia > Carnivora > Hyaenidae > Crocuta > Crocuta crocuta. The sequence continues at coordinate 5,070,460 of NW_027527429.1, forward strand.
GCAGGTGGAGGAACCCGCTGGGGCGAGGAGGCTTCGTGGTCTCAAGCAGAGGCGCATCTCTATGGTGTACTTAAGTCAGGGGACAGGTGGGGGGCCCGGGGTGGAGTGTGGACCGTGGAGCCAGACTGTCGGGGCTCAGACAACTTCCCCATCTCTCCGTGACTCAGTTTCCTCACTTTTAAAAAGGAAGTGATGAGTCATGGTCATGACGGTGAATTTTACGTGCCAGGCAGGCTGGGCCACGATGCCCAGACAGTTGGTCAAACAGCATTCTTCTTGCTTCTGCGTGTGTGTTTTTTGGGTGACATTTACGTCTAAGTTGATGGGCTTCGAGTAAAGCAGATTGCCCTCCATAAACGTGGGTGGGCTTAATCCAATCAGTTGAAGGCTTTAGTAGAGCTAAGCCTGATTCTGCCGGCAGGTGGCCTTTGGACTTGAACTGTAGTTTTCCCATGAGTTTGTCTCCTGGAACTCAGATTTGAGACTCACCAACATTCCACAATCATGTGAACCAATTCTTTAAAATAAAACTCTCTCTCTCCCTCCACTCCTCTCCCCATATACTCACTTCCTGTTCGTTCTGTTTATATGAAGGATGCAGAGACGATAATAGTGCCACTCACCTAGAGGGCTGTGAGTCTGTCGGGTACACGGCGGGAACGAGTGCAGTGGCAGGCCACTGAAAATAACCCTCAGAGCTAAAGCCTAGGTTGGCAGTTGCCAGGGGCTGGGGGCAGGGGTCCTGGGACCAACTGTTCAATGGGTACAGAGTTTCCTTCTGGGGTGATGACACGTTTTGGAACTAGGTCGAGGTGGTGGTTTCACAAGACCGCGAGTGCACTGAATCTTACCGAGTGACGGAATGGTCGGTTCTGCGTTATGAGACATTTCACTCCAGCTTCATAAAAACGAGTCAATGTTTTGGGAGAAACAAAACAAAACAATAGCCTAGTTTTCAAAAGCCAAAACCCTAGCCAAGCATGGCTTATGTGAGAAGAATAATATCTGCCTTAGGACTTGTCCTTAGTTGACTCGTGTCCCCGAAATAGATGTTGCACCCCAACTCTCAGCACCTGTGACTGTGAGCTTTTTTGGAAATAAGGGCTTTGCAGATGCTTAAGTTAAGATGAAGTTGTTAGAATGGGCTCCGATGGGGGCTGGTGTCCTCATCAAAAGGCGAAAGGTGGACCTGGAGATGGATGCATACAAAGGGTAACTGACGTGAAGACACAGGGAGAGCTTGTCTACAAGCCAAGGACACCTAAGGCCATGAGGGGTTTGGAGAGTGGCCTGGACCAGATGTCCCCTCACAGCCTCAGAAGGAATCAGCCCCATCAACGCCATGATCTTGGACTTTGGGGCTCAGAACTGTGCGACACAATCCCTGTTGTTAACCCACTCAGCTCATGGTACTTTGTTAGGGGACACCCTGGACACTAACAGCACTGGTGAGCTCTTGATGCCAATACTGGCCCCTTGCAAGGTCTGCCAGTCCCCAGGAGGCTCCATTCCCAGAAGGGCAGATGGATGTCATCTTCCACCCCCTTGAGGGCTGCATCTGGAGACTTGCTTCTGACCAACAGATGTGGCAAAGGGGGTGGGGGGTGTCATCTTCATAATTAGGTTACGTGAAACTGTGACCTCCATTCTGCTGGCAGACCCTCTAGCCCTCTGCAGGCAGCACATGCTGATGACACAGGCTGTCATGTTGGAGAGGTCCAGTGGGAACTGAGGGCCACCACCCCCCCAAGTGACATCCAGAGAGGAACTGAATCCTCCCAAGAGCCATGTGATCTTGGAAGCTGACCCTTCCCCAGTCTGCTGGTAGTTGCTGACACCTGCCGATGCCTGGATTCCTACCTGTCAGACACCCCAAGCAGAAGGCAGAAGACCCAGAAAAGCTGAGCTTAGATTTCTGACCTACAGAAACCAGGAGAAGTGAACNTCGATGCCTGGATTCCTACCTGTCAGACACCCGAGCAGAAGGCAGAAGACCCAGAAAAGCTGAGCTTAGATTTCTGACCTACAGAAACCAGGAGAAGTGAACCGTCTCAAACCACTAAGCTTTGGGGTAACTTGTTATGCGGCAGTACGTAGCCAATACACATGCCTTATGTCCTGTCGATCTTCCTGTTTTAGATCAATTCTCCTCCTCTAAAATCTATGGTGTTCTGTTTCTCTAATCTCCATCACTATGCCATGCGATTCAGGGGACAGCCTGGATCTTACGCTTCTCTCTTCTCTCCTGGGCACCTCCTTTCCTGTGACTCCTAATCAAACAAGCCATGATGTCATTCTATGTGGAGAAAGGACATCGAAGTTTAGAACTCACGAGAGAAGCAGAGACTGTCATAATTAGAAGGGATTAAAGCTCTTCTTGTCTCACTTTTTCATCATTGTATAAAGAGACATGAACAGGGAAAATGGGTTTTTTCCCATCCCACTAACTAGTGGCTGTATCAAATGCCAGGTTTCTGGATTCTGGTCCAGCTTGCTTTTAGTTGCTAAGTAGAAGAAGAGGAAGCCTTTGTCAGGGCGAGGTCCTGATTTGAAAGCCCACATGCGGGCCTAGGCAGAGGCAGCGATCTGGAAGGAGGTGGCCGTATGGGTCTTGTCCCGGGCTGTGCTTGCCTGACATCGTGTAGCTTGAGGAACCCTGAATGGCTGTGTTACAGGACAGGCCATCGGCATCGATTCCATCCGCTTTTCCTAGACAGGCTGCTCGTTCAGGGGAATTCAGCTCAGAGACAGTGTTCGACCACCCAGGGACCCATCACTGCAAGCGGCTGTGTTTCTTCCATCCGTGATGTCTGCAGCGTCGTTTGTTTTTTATGGCTTTTATTGAATGTTCCTAATGCTTCCACAAAAACCAACTCTCCCACACCCTGTGGGTTTTGTTTCCTTTTTACTGTGACCCTAACATGTTACGCAGCCAGATTATTGTTGAGAAGTACAAGAAAGAATCACGGGGTGCCTGGGAGGTTCAGTTGGTTAAGTATCTGACTTCAGCTCAGGTCATGATTTCACGGTTTGTGAGTTTGAGCTCCGTGTCAGGCTCTGTGCTGACAGCTCGGAGCCTGGAGCCTGCTTCCGTGTCTCATTCTCTCTCTGACTTTTGCACACTTGTGCTCTATCTCTTAAAAATACATAAATGTAATAAAATAAAATAAAATAAAATAAAAAGTCTGAAACATGGGGTGCCTGGGTAGCTCAGTTGGTTGGGGGTCTGGCTGTGGCTCAGGTCATAAAATTGCAGTTGGTGAGCTCAAGCCCCATGTCAGGCTCTGTGCTGACAGCTCGGAGCCTGGAGCCTGCTTTGTATTCTGTGTCTCCCTCTTTCACTGCTCCTCCTTAGCTTGCGCTCTATCTCTCTCCCTCTCTCTCTCAAAATTAAACAGACATAAAAAAAAAAAAAAAAAAAAAGAAAAGAAAGAACCAGATGCAGGTGACCTAAGTCTCTGCTCTGCACAGGACTCTGAACATTGGAAACTGAATAAGTGTGTACGGGGGGATAGCGTTAATTACCTGTGTGTTTCTGGCTTAGTAAAAGCCTGGTTTAGTTTGCCTTCAGTTTCCAACTGTAGGGCAGGGCAGGAATTTTGAGATGCTCCAGCTTCACCAGCCTGTGAAGCCCGTTTACATCAGGCTCGTGCTATTGCCAAAACTGGAACGCCTTCAAGCCTCCATGGGTCCCTTCGTTCATCTGTTCGTTTGGAAAATCCTTACTGAGTAGAAGAGACAGATGCAGCAGCGCACACAATCAGACACCTGTTCTGGCCTCATGAAGACACGTTCATTACACAATGTGCTGCAGACACAGATGCCAGTGCAGAGAAGTCTCCAATCAGGGAACGGTGCTTGGACTGAACTATGGAGGTAAGAAAGGGTTTAGTAGGCAGAAGCTAAGGGGAAGGTATTTCTGGCAGTGGGAGGAGCATGTGCAAAGGCCCCGTGGGAGGAGAGAAAGGAGTAAGTGTGTAAGGATGAGAGCTGGCTATTTGTTTTAGAGTGGGGGTGGGGCTAGTGTGTCTGGGCACACTCCTGGGGTAAAGGAAGACCCTGCAGGGGATTCTGTACAGGCTTCTGGTTAGAAGTGGCAGGCTTACCACATGCACCGAGTAACCCTTCTTCCTGAAATAGCACCGAAACAATTTTTTTTTAAAGGATTTTATAAAAATGATATAAACTAGGACTCCTGGGCCACTCAGTTGGTTAAGTGCCTGACTCTTGGTTTGGGCTCTGGTCATCATCTCATGGTTCGTGAGTTTGAGCCCCTCATAGGGCTCTGCGCTGACAGCATAGACTCTGCTTAGGATTCTATCTCTTTCTGCCCCTCCTCTGCTCATGCTCTCTCTTTCTCTCTCAAAATAAATAAATAAACATAAAAAAAAGGATATAAACCCACAACGACAGCATGAAAGAAGAGAGCAGAGCAGGTGAACCTGTACAGGGAAAGCAGGGAGGCGATTCTGCTTCCACCACGGCCCGAAAGGCCCCCAGGCAAGGGTTTCATGTCGGAAGGTCAGACCCCAGGCTGGGCGCTCATGTGACCCCTGCCACCTCCCGGAGGACATCAGGAGAACCTGCTGTGTGCTCTGAGCAGCCAGAGGGGAGCCCCTACTGCTCAGGGTTGGGCCCCAACACAAAAATGGAGTTTCCCCAAAGGGATGGTCCAGGCTGTCCCCCGACAGGGAAGACCCACCCTGTGGTTACCCCACCCCAAGGGCACCCTCGCCTGTCCCCCACCCACACAGACCTTTCCAATCCACGTTTTAGGGCCTGGCTCTTGGATATGAACTGATTGCCAAAGATGATCAGATAGTCGGTGGAAACAGCAGTGTGGCATCTGGGGAATTTTAAACAAAGGCGGTACCTGGCACTCTCCCTCCCCTTCCCCCTTCCCGTCCCCAGAGTCCGACCTCCTTGTCCTGGGGTGGGGTCTGCACAGTGTTTTTGTTTGTTTCCCCATGTTTTGTTTGTTTCTGTTGTTAATGAGTTGCTTTTAAACCCTCCAAATGATTCAATGTTCCGGAGGGACTGAGAGCAGCTGGCGGAGTACAGATTAGGAGTCAGAACCCCGGATCTGAGCCCTCACCCCAGCAGTCAGCAGCTGCGTACACGTACGTGCACGCACGTGTGCATGTGTATGCGTGTCTGTGCACAGCTATGTGTCCACGCATCTATATATAGGCCCAGCCCTGGGCCTGGAAAAACACAGACTGCTGGACTCCACCCCAGGGGTTCAAATGCAGAACCCAGAGATAGGACCAAGCACCTGCATCCCCGACAAGCTCCTAAATGCCGCCGCCGCTAGTCTGGGGACCGCACTTTGGGAACTACTACCACCAAACTCGGTGTGTTGGTCGTGGGTTCAAAACCAGAACTGCTGTGGGGCACCTGGGTGGCTTAGTCGGTTAAGCGTCCGACTTTCGCTTAGGTCATGATCTCGCGGTTCGTGGGTTCGGGCCCCGCGTCGGGCTCTGTGCTGACAGCCAGCTCAGAGCCTGGAGCCTGTTTCAGTCTGTGACTCCCTCTCTCTCTGACCCTCCCCTGCTCACGCTGTCTCTCTCTCTGTCTCTCTCCTAGAAATAAATAAAACATTAAAAAAAAAACAAACCAGAACTGCTGAGTTCAAGCCCCAGTTTTTCCATTCACTGGGTGTGCAGTCTTAGTAGCGTTATTTAAATTCCCTCATCTTCACTTCCTGTGTATATAGAGTTAGCATCCCAATGCACGCGCCCCTCTGAAGGTGCCCCCCAGAGAGGAGAGGAGGGAGGTCACAGGTGAGCTGAGAGAGAGGGGCGGGGCCCGCAGAAGGCTCCGTGCTGTTAGTGGACACATCTCTCCACCTCTCAGCTTCACTAGAGACCATCAAGTGAGGCCAAGGCAGCCCCAGAGACTTCACAGGGAGGGTGCCGAAAGTGACCTGATACCTACAAAGCCTTGTACGTGACACGGCGGTGCAAGTATGAGCCACTGCTGACCTGGTACCACTGCGGAAAAGCTGGAGCAATCTCAGCATTGCACTTAACTCACTTCTAAATGCTTTTCCTACGTGTAGTTCAGGGTGTCCTCAGGAGGTGGACAGTTTTAGCTGGAAGACTGTGTGCAAACACACCACCTGCCTCAGCGGCTCCACCCTGCGCAGGTAAAGGGGACAAATAATGACCTTACTTCCCAGTTCCGTTTTTTGTTTTGTTTTTTTAAGTTTACTTACTGAGACAGAGAGAGAAAGAGAGAGAACCCCAGGCACGCTCCATGCGCTGCAGTGTAGAGCCCCATGCGGGGCACGGTCGCACGACCCTGGGATCACCACCTGATTAAAAGTTGGTTGCTTAACTGACTGAGCCGCTAAGGCGTCCCTCAGGCCCATTTGAAAGATCATGCAAATTCTCATCAAAGTGTTTTACACTGAAAATCACTATCTAGAAAAATGTGCAGGTTTAAAAAAAGGAAAGAAAACTGTGCAAGTTTTAAAAGATCTGTTATTACAGTGGGCTCTTGGAATTAAAATTAAAAACTAATTATCTGACATCTCGGTGTAGCAGCATATATCATCCCACATTCCCTTTCGGCTGAAACATTGCGAAGCACTCCTCCCGCTGATGGGGCCCCGGGATGCCTAACTCGCGATTGGAAATTCTGGGTCAAAATTTGCAGTGTCCTCTGTGGGAAAATTTGCTCTTTCTGATGAAGCTCTTCAAGTTTCCTCTGCCGAACCTAGATATCTGTGTTCTGCAGCGGGTATTCCCGGAGCCGGGCTCAGTGGCGAAGCTGGGGCTACCCGGCCGCACCCTCAAGGGTCTGGACGCTGCAGGCAGGGAGAGGAGCCAGCCTCGAAAAGTGGGGAGAACCGGGCTGCAGTGGAGACCCAGGGCTCCCAGAGCCAGGTTGGGTGGGACACCAGGGAAGGCCTCCCCCAACGGCGGTGGGGAGACTGAAGGGTGGAGCCCCGGCAGCCGCCAGGAGAGGAAGGGCAGGGACCTGCTGTGTCCCAGGAGAGCCCCGCCGGCGGAGACGATGCTGTATCCAGGGCAATGCGTTCTTGGACGCTGGTGAAATTTCCCCTCTAACTAAAGCTGTCACCTGACACTGTGTGACAATTTACAGCTGTGTCCGCTGTTTTCGCTGCCTCCCCTCCCCAGGCACCCTCCCCGGGCTGGTTTCCGTGCACAAGGTTGCTCCCCATCTCTGCAAACATAGCCTACAGCTGAGGTTCTTTTCCTTGGTCCCGTCCTTCAGGCTGCTCCAAGTTGGTTTAATTACAAATTTAATGACGGTGTCAGTTCTTCGGCGGATGTAATTTATTTCGGCCCCGCCGCCTTATTGGTTCCTGTGTTCTAACCACGACAAATCATGCTCTGCATCCACATCTTCACCCACACACCTTCTGTTGCCTTGACCTTGGTGATGCAGTGCAGTGACCGAGAGAGAGAATCCCCCCTGGGCTTGGATCTTGGCTTTGCCACATCGTGGTGGAGTAGCTGTGGGTGAATCATTTCATCTCCCTGGGATTCACTTCCCTATCTGTGAAATGAGAACAGCACTATCTACCGTACAGGGTTGCCGTGAGTGAAATGAATTAGTAGGTCAGTGCTTAGAAATATGCCCAGGGTGTTGGAAAAATAGATTGGTATTTAATTACATGTTCTTATTTACCTTTCCATCTGTTATATGCAAGTTCATAATGAAGGATGCACTGTGGGTTAAAACTCTTTGTCTACTTACCTGTTGGATCTTTAATTTTTTAAACAGTAAACATTTTTTTAAAAATTTTTATCGTATATGTAGTTTTGAGAGACAGAGAGGGCAAACAGAGGAGGTGCAGCGAGAGACACACAGAATCTGAAGCAGCCTCCAGGCTCTGAGCTGTCAGCACAGAGCCTCATCTGGGGCTCGAACCCATGAACAGTGAGATTATGACCTGAAGCCGAAGTCAGACGCTTAACTAACTGAGACACCAAGGTGCCCTGGACCTTTGTTTTTATTCAATTTTCATAAGCTCTTTATGGAGTCTAGATATTTTCTGGGAATATTTTACCTCAGCCTGCCCTCATTTATATAACTTAAACATTTTTTTATAACCACACTTTTGTGTGGTTATTGTAATTTTAAAAATCACATCAGAGTTCATAAATTAATCCTGCATTCAATATCTAATATTAAATTACCCTTTTTAAGGCATGATTTGATTTCTTATAATTTATAATTTGATTTCAATATACAATGTTTTATTTTCCAAATCAGTTACTATTAAATTCTTTATTTCATTTGCCATATATAAGCATTATTCATGAGAGTACTTAAAAATGTTGGGGGTGGGGAATGGAGTTTCTCTGGTTTAAATACAAATGGCTAATATTAGATATTATAATGGGGTCACAAACGTGGATGGCAAGATTTCTACTTCTTCAAAATTTATTGAGAATTTCTTCATGACCTTGGAAAAAATGTAATCACATCCCATAAATACTGTTTGGCATCTTGAAAATGACTAATACCTTTATGCTGCTTTACAATGTTTCAGTGTCTCCCATGATTCCCCCAGGCAACAATCGGAGGTGGTCGCTATTGTCTGAATTTGGACAACAGTGAGTTACAGTCTCATCTGATAGTTGCATTTCTGTCAACTTCCCTTGAACATCTAATACATTTTCTTTTGCATATTTGCTTGCCACGCCGTCAGCACATGCAATAAAAGGGAAATTTATTGAGCAACTACTTAGGCACATTATTGCAGGAGTGCTTTCACATATAGTCCGTTCATTTCATGGCTACTCCATGGGGTTGCTGGTGGTGCCTTCTACCGTTAAGCACAAAGAAAATGCTGCAGAGAGAGACCAGTGTCCCCAGGCTCCTCTGGCTGACAGCAAGCTAGCCCAAAATCTGAGGGACGTCTTAGGATTCATTCATTAAAAATGAAAAGGTTTTTCATGATGCACTTTCTCGATAGATCTCACTTTGTCTTATGTCAATATTAGATGTCTGCCTTCTCTTTGCTTCCCTGCTGCTCCCTCTCATCACCTCATTATTTTCTTGTGGTCTGTCAGGTGCTTTTTTGTTTTGTTTTGTTTTTTGCTTTTAATCAAATCTTATTGGAAAATCTTTGTAATATGGGAATCAGATTCATTGCTATACACACTTTTTTTTTAATGTTTTATTTATTCCTGAGAGAGAGAGAGAGAAAGAGAGAGAGAAAGAGCATGAGCAGGGGAGGGTCAAAGAGAGAGGGAGACACAGAATCTGAAGCAGCTCCAGGCTCTGAGCTTTCAGCACAGAGCCCGATGCAGGGCTCAAACCCACAAACCGTGAGATCATGACCTGAGCCGAAGTCTGACGCTTAACAGACTGAGCCACCCAGGTGCCCCTACACATTCTTATTTTAATACACAAATGTGCCCTAGAACAGAGCAGGATGCAGATTTCCAGGGCCTGGGGAGGGTAGTGGTAGGGGAATGGAAGACTCTGGTCAAAGGAGAAAACTTCCAGTTAGAAGATGAATAAGTTCTGGGCTCAAATATGCAGGGGGGTGGCCACTGTTCACAATCCTGGATGTGCACTTGAAAGCTGCTACATGAGCAGAATATTCAGTGTTCTCACTACCAAAAAAAAAAAAAAATAGTAGTTATGTGAGGTGATTTAACCAAACTTCTGTGGTAATCATTTTCCAACACATATTATCAAGTCATCATGCCATGCACCTCATGCTTATATAATGTTATATGTCAAATATAACTCAATAAAGCTGGGGAAAAATAAAAATAAACACCTAAAATAAAAATGTACACTACAGAATTCTGTGGATTCTCTTACAAAACCTCATGGTAGAGAAATTGGAAAATACTGTAAATCAGCAATGATCCCTCTGGCCATACAGAATCATTCTAACGTTGTTTTAGTGATATATATGTATATAATTATAAATATGTATTAAAAATAAATATACAAATAACATAATTGATAGGCTGAATATAGTTTCATGCCTTTTTTCCCCCCACTGAACATTGTCTCCTGAGCAATTTCATGTGCCGCTGAAAACCGATTTTGATGGCCGCATAAAGGGATGAGTTAATCATTTCTCAAACATTTCCACCCTTTGACTTATTTATGTTTCCAATTTCTGCTTTTCTAGATAAAGCTGAAATAAACAACCTTGAGTTTGAAGCTTTTATTGTATGTCTGACGGGGGTCCCCATGACAGATTCCCAGAGGCGGAATGAGACAAGGATTGGGAATATTCTCAAGGTTCTCCTAGCATATTACCTGATCACTTCTCCTAAAAAATGCCCCAGTTCACGATCCCATCCTCTTCCCCGACGCCGCTCCCCAACACCCACACACGGGTCTCAGTTACGTCCTGTCACCGTGATTGTTCGCTGTCGTCGGCAAAATGGCACCACGTTCCAGACCAGGGAGGCCCAGGACCCAGGATCAGCTCTGGCTCTGCGGCCTAGAACCCGCGGCTCAGGTAACCACGCTGAGCCTCAGGCCTTCATTCCCAGGACGGACACAACAGGCAGACACACACACACACACACACACACACACACACCGGTGAAGGGCAGATGGAGGGGGTTCAGGATGTGTCATGGACACAACAGGCAGACACACACACACACACACACTGGTGAAGGGCAGATGGAGGGGGTTTAGGATGTGTCACGGACACAACAGGCAGACACACACACACACACACACCGGTGAAGGGCAGATGGAGGGGATTTAGGATGTGTCCGGTTACGGCCAGCCTACACAGCACACCTGGTTGACGCCTTGAAGACGGCGCTCTCCACTGGGTCCCACAGACACCCGGAGAACATGCGCAGACATGGGGGGGGTCCCTGAAAATCACAAAATCTCGGGAAAACTTCCTTTGTAAAATACAGTCGTGTTAGAGGATAAAATACTGATTCTCTCCAAATAGGGCCGGGTGACTGAGAGGCTCCCGTGTCTGGCAGAGCAGGTCGTGCGGGGCCAGTGGGAACAGCACAGCGGCAGGAACATCGGAAGAACCCGAGCCCGGGTGGCTGGGCCTCGCTGCGCTCCGCGCCGTCTCTTCTTCCCACGACGACCCTGCACGTGACACCCACGAGACAGAAACCGAGGCCCGGCGGGAGGGGCACCCGCGTCCTACACAGCGTGGGCTGGCGAGGACCCCACACCGGGGCGGTCACGGCCGATCCGGGCCCCCGAGGCCGCTGGGTCCGCCTCCACAACGAGAGTCCACATCCCTACTTCCGGCGTCACCAACTCCCAACTTCCGACTCCACGGATGGGCCGTAGGCCCCATTGGTGGAGCCTGGTCACATGACCATGCCCTACTGCAAGGGATGCTGGGAAAGAGAGGATGCGAGGAATGCTGGGAAAGAGAAGACCGGGCATTTCCGGTTCCGCTTGCTCCCAAGGTGCTGAAAGCGCCCTGTGCCTGGAATGCAGATGTGGGTGTTGGAGGCTGGGACACCGCAAAGAAATGGCAACTATTTACTTCCCTGGAGAATCGAAGAACAAACACTTGATGAGCATCTTTAAAACATATCACCCAGTGCGATCTGCAATGTTTAGAGGGACGTAAAGTCAACTTTCGAATGATCCAGAAGTGAGAGAGAGAAAGAGATTGAGAAGAGACAGAGGGAAAGACGGTTGTGAAAGCAGGTGCTGTGCCTTCTTTGCAAGAGTGAATTCAGTCCCGCAGATTGCTTGCCGTCAGCCAGGGTGGAGGACTGAAACCACAGAAGTTGGCAAACTGGTTGGTTACACTTTTTCCAGCAAGCCACTAGAAAGGCCTTTCCTGTCTGCCTTTCCAGGCTTCCTGAAATCACCAGGTCAAGTGCACCCGCGCCCCCTCAGCTGGGTCCTTTCCTCTCCCTTGAGCGAGTTCAGTGTGGCCCTGCCTTCAAGTCCAGAATGACTTGGTTCCCTACCCTTCAAGAATATAGATCGGCGAGTATTTAATTTGTGATAAAACTACCCAGATCCATTTAATTAATTTTTTTTAAGTTTATTTATTTCCGAGAGAGACAGAGAGACCACACAGGCAGGGGAGGGGCCGAGAGCGATGTGGACAGAAGATCGGAAGCAGGCTCTGTGCTGATAGCAGAGACCCGGATGCGGGGCTCGACCTCTCGAACCGTGAGATCATGACCTGAGAAGTCCGAGACTCAGCTAACTGAGCCACCCAGGCACCCCACCCCAGATCCATTTTAAAACAGACTTCAGTCTTCCAGGTAGCTGCCAGGTTGTCCAGGTGCCACAACTACCTTTTTAGACACAGCGTGCATCACTTAACAGTTACAAATGACGACGGAAACAAAACTTGTAGTGTTCTAGAAAGTTGGTGTTTGGGGAAATGGTTTACCGTGAGGCGGATCTGTAGTTATCCTGTCCTCAGAGCCCAGACAGCAGATCTGTAAGTGAGGGAGGTGGGAAAGGGGAGGAAGTAACACACAGATCTTTGGGAATAAGGGCCCCTTCACTGCTCATTAGTGCTGGTTGTGGTTTCTAGCGTCAACTGCTCCCCATTTAGAGCAGAAAGAAAGGAGCCCAGTTCCAAACGGGACTGTCCAAGGAGGTTCTTGGATGAGGCTGTCACACCCGCCCCAGCCCCCTGCAAAATGCTCCCTTTTTTTTCTCTGTAGACTTCTTGTCTCCTGGGAGCTGATTGCACAACTGGGAATATTTTCCTAACTATGTCTTAGAACATTTTGTAAAGTAGCCTCTAGCTGGGTTTTTGACAGACACTTGCTGTTTCTTTGGGAAGTGCCCGAATGTCGCTGACAGAGTCCTTGCCGTCTTTGTAGAAGCTGGAACACGACTGGAAGACGGGAATGGCCACCTTGGCTGCCATTGAACCAGGAAGTCTTTACCTTTCATGGTGGTGACAGCCGATTGGCTGCTGGAATTCCCCTCCATTCCTATTAAACGCACAATTGCTATACAATTAAAATGTAATTATACTGTCAAAGAATAATTCCCTAGTTACTCTAGCATAGTGGCTTGCGAAACTGGAAACGTATTTTTAAAAGAATTATGAAAGTTTTTTTTCACGTGGCATTGCTAAATCCTGTAATAATTGGTGACTTCTGGGCATCTCTCCAAGAGCTTCTTTGCTGTCACATTTTTAAGGTCAAATGTACAAATATTAGCTTATCATCTACTCAGGGCTTCTGAAAACATGATATTAGTTATCTGGAGTGATCTAAGTATTGCTTTGTTTGGAAAATAGATAATAAATTACTTGGGCTTCTGAGACACTGCACATTCCAAGAGCTCCTAAACCTTTTCATAATTCTTTAAGGATGAAGAATTACCAACTCTTTCTTGAGGCTCGGAAGAAAGAAAAACTGGAAGTAAGGAAGGAGGAAAGAAGGAAGAAAGGAAGAGGAAAGAAGGAAGGAAGGAGAAAGGGAGCGAGGGAAAGAGGGAGAAGGTGGGGGAGACGGAGGAGGTAAGTGCAGAAGGGAAGAGGCAGGAAAGGAAGGAAGGATGGAAAGAAAGGAAGGAGGGAGAGAAATTAGCTTTGCTCTCCAGGCTCCAGGGAGACGTAGGGCCAACTTGGGTGTGCTGAGAGCCTCCTGGGCAACGCATTCCTCCTCTCTCTCCCCCTTTCTGTCTTCTTGCCCGCCCTCCCTTCCAGTCTTCCATCTTCGCCCCTTTCTTCCCTTACATCTCTCCTTTCCTTCCATCTTTGTCTGCCATTAACACTGAGAGAGAGGGGAGATACTGGGCTGAACTGGCGGCAGCCTCGTGTGTCGGAGAGCCTAGTCGGGCCACTGAGCACAGAATGCCATTCCTTATTTCTTTTCCCGAACCCGCATCAACACATCCTGGAAAGCTGGCGACAAGAGAAAGGTGATCTCCATCGTGGACACCGAGGGTTCTCTGTACCCCACGGTCTGCCTGTGCTGGGCTCATGCTGCCTGACACTTGGCCTCCAGCTGGCCTTCCTAGAGGACAGGCCTTGCTCCCCTCTCCTCTGGGACCCTGACCCTGAGTGTGGATGGCAAGAGGGGCCACGGAAGGAGGGGGTGATTGTACTTCCACGGTCTGGTTTCACTGTTTTTTTTTAATTTATTTATATATTTATTTATTTTAATAGTTTATTGTCAAGTTGGTTTCCATATAACACCCAGTGCTCATCCCCACAAGTGCCCTCCTCCATGCCCATCTCCCCACACACACACTCATCAGTCCTCAGTTTGTTCTCAGCATTCAAGAGTCTCTCATGGGTTGTCTCCCTCCATCTCCCCCACTATTTCCCCCCTTCTTCGCCCCCACGGTCCTCTGTTAAGTTCCTCCTAATCCTCCTATACGTGCAAACATATGGTATCTGTCCTTCTCTGCCTGACTTATTTCGCTCAGCATAACACCCTCAAGGTCCATCCATGTTGCTACACATGGCCAGATGTCATTCTTTCTCATCGGCATGTAGTATTCCATCGTATAGATAAACCACATCTTCTTGATCCATTCGTCCGTGAATGGACACTGAGGCTCTTGCCATGTTTTGGCTACTGTGGAGAGTGCTGCTGTGAACATTGGGGTACATGTGCTCCTATGCATCAGCACCCCTGTATCCCTTGGGTAAATTCCCAGCAGTGCTATTGCTGGGTCTTAGGGGAGCTCTACTGTTAATTTTAAAACGAAGTACACGTAAGCAGAAAATTACATAGCAATACTGATGACTTAGGTAATAAAGATTTACACAGATTTACACACAGATTCCTGTGTGCTTGTTGGTGCATTCGGTACACGTAAAAAACAAATGAACGTAAAGTCAGGCAAACAACAGAAAGAAAGCTCTGCATCCTGCTGGTTGTCCAGATCGCGGGCGAGGCCTCAAGCACACCCCTGCTCCCCTTCCTCCCATCCACAGCTGCCAGCTCCCCTCCAGGCTCAGCTTCAGTTCTCTGCTACAGGATACTTGAAATCAGATCATTCTAGAACACTGAATACTGTGTGTCTTGTTGTGTGTAATTGGAAGGGCTTCACTCACAGGACACAGCAAGGTTTTCTTGGTTTACTTTGTTGCATTTGCCAGGGACAGTGCCCCCTGAACACCGATTTTTCTTTCATAATTATCATTTCCTAAGTGTATTTTTGTGCTAGAGGAAAATGAGGAATGATTAGTTTGAAACACTTTGCTGTGTCATATTCTTTGTGGAAATGGAATTTGCTAAACCCGACCTCTTTGTTGTAGCTTCAAATATTCCTTATCGCCCAAATGCTGTTTAAAAAGTCTCCATTGAGGGGCGCCTGGGGGGCTCAGTTGGTTAAGCTAAGCGTCTGACTCTTGATTTCAGCTCAGGTCATGATCTCACAGTTCGTGGGTTCCAGCCCCGCGTTGGGCTCTGTGCTGACAGAGTAGAGCCTGGTTGGGATTCCCTCTCTTTTTTTTCTCTCTCTGTCTCTGTCTCTCTCTTTCTCCCACCCCCCCGCCCCTCCCCCTCTCAAAATATAAATAAACATTAAAAAATAATACTCATCTTAAAAGGGTGTTTGTTAGAAAAATAAAAAGTTTTCATTGACTGTCTTAAGATTTGAGCATGCAGATCACATGAAACCACCAAACTATCTTTGCTGAGATTCTTAAATTAGAAGCGACAGACATAAATGGAGGTAGATTTGGGGGAAATGTGAGATTCCTACGTTACAAACAGCAGAGGTGAATTTTGGATGGATTAAGACAGTGGGTTACGTGATGCGGGCTCCAGAGTGTCCCCTGCAGCCGAGGGCAGAGAGAGGCGGTGCAGGACTCGGAGGCTCTAGGACTGTCTCCACCACCGTCCCCTGTCCCCTCCCGGGCCCTGCCTTTCTCTCTGCGGACAGCTCTCCTTTGCCTCTGTGGCCCACGTGATGGGGTGCCGGGTCGGCCCACAGCTTTAACAAGGCTGAGCTTGCCCCTACACTACCTGACCAATGAAAATGAGTTTCCCTTTAAATTCCCACCTGAGGTGGAAATCTGGCCCAGCCTAGGTCAAGTGTGCCCTATGGAGCCCCGCCAGAGATGGCCAGGAGGGTGGAGGCAGGTGGAGCAGAGAGGGTGTGCCATGCTGGGCCTGTAGCCCAGGGCTGCCCTGCAGGGAAGGAGGAATCCTTGTTAACTAAGACTCCAGCCCAGCACTGCCCGGAAAGCATCTTGATGAAGCCTAGTAGTGTAGACACGCCCACCCGAACCCTTCTCTTCCCGCCTTCTGCCCTGCCCCCTGCGGCCATGGCTCTTCTTTCCTAGTTTCTTTGTGTGTCCGTAAGATCGAAGCTGTCCTGTTTATTTCAGAGAGACTCAAGGGAATTACATACGGAAAACTCTAAAACAAACAGGCGGTGGCTTTGATTTACTCATCTGCAAGTACTGATGTGTTTCTCTAAGGAGGAAAACGATTGCCGTGTGCAGCTGATGTGCGCTGGAGCATGAGGAAGGGGTGGGGCCGGCCCTCCTAGTTTTTAAAAATATTTATTTATTTACTGATTTTGAAAGAGAGAAAGAGAGAGAGTGGGGCGGGGCAGAGAGAGGGAGAGAGAGAATCCCAGCCAGGCTCCGTGCTGAGTGTGGATGTGGGGCTTGATCCCGTGAACAGTAAGATTATGACCTGAACCAAAATCAAGAGTTGGGCGCTCAACCAACTGAGCCACCCAGGTGCCCCGGTCACGGCCATCCTATTATATGTGGCCAGGAACCAATGGAATCTGTTGGTGAATATTCAGGGCCAGAAATGAACCTCTAGTAAAAATGCTAAAGAAAATTCACAGGTTTCATTGAAAGAATGTTAACACTGAGTGGCAACACAAGATAACCAAACTGAATGTCTCATAGACAGAAAACTGAGTTCCGTAGAGACTGGAATATAATCACTCTTTAAATTCTGGTTAAAACAACAACAAAACTCTACTTCATATAAGAGTGTGTTATAAGAGTGTATAATCTTTTTTTCAAAGATATAATCATAATATTTATTATCATCTCAGCCAAGTGCTGTGCTATGTGCCAAGTACTATGCTGTGAGTTAATTCTCACAACAACCTGAGACCTAATGAATGCTGTCCTGATTCTGCGGTCAAGGAAACTGAGCCTCCCAGAATTCCAGATCACAGGAGAAGTGGGTGAAAACTCACAGTTGGGCTCACCGTTGGATCGAATGCAACAGCTCTAAGAGTGCCCAGGCAGGAATCAGTGCAGCCGAATGTTGGCCAGTGTGTGCTTTTAAGCATGTTTTCTTAAAAACACAGGGCTGAAGTCTTTAATGTTTATTTTTGAGAAAGAGAGAGGGGTGGGGGGAAGGGGCAGAGAGAGGGAGACACAGAACCCAAAGCAGGCTCCAGGCTCTGAGCTGTCAGCACAGAGCCAGACCCGAGGCTTGGACTCATGAACCGTGATCTCATGGCCTGAGCCGAAGTCAGATGCTCAACCGACTGAGCCACTCAGGCGCCCCAAGGGCTGAGGTCTTTCTAAAAAGCCTGACCATGAAAGGAAACATTTGCTCTAAGATGGAAGCTGAAAACATCCCTGATTTACTGAGCTTTGCCAGTGCCAGGAACTGGACCTTTGCTCAGGGATGGGACTAACGGCCCTTTCTGGCACGTTCCAAATGGAGAGGAAGCTCCGCTGAAATCCATCAGCCCAGTGACACCCCTGGGCTGGGAAGTTCAGGGTCTGTCTTTCCAGGGATGACTGAAGGGCTCATTGGTCCCAGGAGGCCACTGTCCACCTTAATTAGGGGCTGCTTAATTAGGTTGGCCAGTGAGTTCGTTAAGTCTGGGGACCACAGACTCGCAGGCGTGCCCCTGGGGGATCTGCGGTTGAGCAGGGACAAAGCGCCCTTGACTATAAACACTCAGTAACACCCAGTGGACAAACTCAAAGGCAGGGGAGCCCAGCACAGGCCAGTGGGGCTGCTGAGACCCCCCCTTTGCTGCTCCGTGTCCTTTCTCCTGCAGTTTACCTGCCCTGGGGTCTTCCCTCCGCCGCCCTCCTCCCCACCATCTTTTACCTGTCTGATCCTTTCTGATCCTTCACATCTCAGGCTACGACCCCCGGGAAGCCGGGGCGGCCCCTCTGAGCAGCCTCCACGCGCACCAGCAGGCTCCCTGCTTTACGCTCATCACATTACAGCGGCGTCTACTCACAGGATGATCGGACTTGAGAGCACAAGTTCTTCGAAGAATTATGTCCTATTTCTTGTTGCATCTCCAGCAACCAGCAGAAGACCTGGTGCAAAGTAACTCTTCAAGAAACGCGTTGTGTGAAGCCTCAGTAGCAGGAAGAGAAGCCTCCCTCGGAGCAGCCACCACGACACACAGTGGAAGGAGGCCTTTGGGAAAAGCTCGCCCTCCTGAAGCTATAAAATGGTTACGGTTTGCACGATGCTAGAGTAACGCCTGCTCCACGCCTTTTCCCCAGGAATTCAGGCGAGGCTGTCCTCCCGTGAACGTGGCGCCGCCAGGCTGCAAGGGCAAGAACACGGCTTCAAATCCCTCCAGCTGCCCTGACTTAACATTACATGATTCACGATGTTTTCACTTTAAGGAACAGAATTATTTCATATATTATTTCATATATTATTTCTTTTGCATATAGTTAAAATGCATTCATTTAAAAATATACTATTTCCTGGGGCTCCTGGGTGACTCCGTCAGGTAAGAGTGGAATTCTTGATTTCTGCTCAAGGTCATGATCTCCCTGTTCATGAGATGGAGCCCTGGGTCAGGCTCTGGGCTTGCAGCGTGGAGACTGCCTGGGATTTTCTCTCTCTCTCCCTCCCTCTGCTGCCCCTCCCATGCTGTACTCTCTCCCTCTCTCTCTCTCAAAATAAATAAATAAACGTTAAAAAATAAAAAATATTATGCTATTTCAAATTTGCATGAAGTAGGCTTCATGTCCAGCATGGAACCCAAATGCAGGGCTTGAACTCACGACTTTGAAATCAAAATCTGAGCTGAGATTAAGAGCTGGAGGTTCAACCGGCTGAGCCACCTAGCTGCCCCTCAAATTTGCATAATCTAAATTCACAAACGTGGCATTGTGATCGGATTGAAAGCAAAGGGTGGAGGTGGTCTGAGAGTCCCCGAAGCCAGTGATGGACTGGGCAGCAAGCAGGGCCACCTGCAGCTGGATTGCAGGTCCCCAGGGTCCCCCGCCCCGCACCTGCCCCGGCCCGGGGGCTTTCATCACCAGGTGGGGCCACTTGCCCCCGGGACGCAGATGTCCACGCCCTGAAGAGCAGTGGTGGTTCCAAAAGAGAAAAATGCTGGCTTTGTGTGGCCACCGCGCAGAAGCAGGGCACCTCATGTGTCTCAGCTTTCTCTTGGCACCTCCTGCAAGCAGTCCCGTCGGCCAGCATCGATGGACGGCTAATAACACCAGTCGTCCATCCATTCAACCTCAGCCCTCTGGGGGGAGTCTGCAGGGAACGCTCTGGGATGACGATCAGAGCTGTCGGGGTTTGTGGCGAATACCAAACAAGGAGGCAGACTCGCTTCGGGACTGTTTCCATCCCCAGGGCTGGTCTCTGGTCTCTGGGGTCTGAACCCAAGACAAACCAATGCATAATCATATTTTCCCCTTGGATTGAACACAGAGATTCTCGAAAATTGCAACTCCATGAATTTAAGGAGATAGGACTTTACACCAAGTTGTTCCTAGATTAGGATTTTAGGGGAAAGAAAGGATTTTTCGGGGTTGTCAGGGCTCTCTGGGCCCACGTGTGTCTGGGTCACATAAATGGAAGCTGGTAGCACTACCTGAAGCCCTGCAGCAGTGGGAGCGCTGGGAACGAAGTTTCACAAAAAGCCTTCAGGAGATTGAGGACAACACAGGGTGGAACTTGAGAATTGATCCTCATGTAGAGTCAGTTCTCATTTGCTGAACCTCTCTGAGTTCCATTCCTGTTGTCTGTAGAATGGGCAGAACCAACGATCCACTTTGTGGTATCTTTTTATAAGAGGAATGATTGATAAGAAGAACGGAGCTGAGTCATACGTAAAAGGATGGAATATAGAAGGCTTCAAAATCTCATAAAGATGACAGAAGATACATACCCTTCCGCACAGCTCTTAAAGATAAATGAGAAAAATACAAATAACCTAATAGAATGATGGGTGATGAACAGGGCAAGCAACTAACAGAAGAGATACAAATGGCCTTTCAGTTTGGAAAACGTTGTATAATGTGATACCTGTGGTTAACAATGCTGTATTGTGTGTTTGCAAGTTGCTAAGAGAGTAGATCTTAAAGGTTCTGTTTTTAAGAAATATTTACTTATAAATATTATTCAGAAATATTTATTTACTTAAGTACACCCAACATGGGGCTCGAACTCACAACCCCGAGATCAAGAGTCACATGCTCTTCCGCCTGAGCCAGCCAGGTGCCCCTGAAAGGTTCTCCTTGTAAGGAAAAAGCCATTGTAACTATGTGAGGTGATGAATGTTAACTGATGGTATTGTGGTGGTAGCTTGTAACACATACACATATATCACATCATTCTATTGTACACCTTAAAGTTACACAGTAGTGTATGTCAATTATATCTCAATAAAACTGGAGAAGTAAATCAATAGATTCAGGAAAACTGTAAAACCTAAAGAAATGCACATTGAAGGGCTGACTTATTTGCTCCACCAGGTTGAAAACACCAGAGACTGGTAATGTCTGGGGTGGCGAGGGCGCGGGCAGATGGGCATCGCTCCACACCAAATTGCACGCATTGGAATGAGCTTTGCAAAGGGCAACTTGGGATAACATATTAAAACCTTAAGTTTCTCATCCTTTGATATGAGAGTTTCACTTATAGGATTTATTTAGGTTAAGGAATGGTACCCAAGTGCATCAAGATATATACAAGGATATTTAAAATAAGATTTTGCCAGAAAAATGTCAAGAGGGGGGAAAATTCCTTGTATTAATTACCTCTCCAAGTTCCATGAAATATCAACCCCTAAATATAAATGCACACAGACTCGGGGCTGAGAAATGTGTTTAAATTTCTCCCCTACTGCGATAAGGTAAGTTTTATTTAGCAAAGCAAAATGTGAATTAGAGGTTAACTTGACGTCACTTTGAATATCCCACAGACTGTGGTGGAGTTTTTAACCTTTACAGTAAGTTTTTGGGGATGAAATAGAACAAGTTTTGCCAAGAGTAGCAACTTGCGTCTGGGTACAAATTAGCCCCTGCTCATTTTGTTATGGGGGCCCCATTATTTAAGAAATCATAAACTAATACCTTGGGAGAGCTAATGAGCTCCATGAAATGGCTGGAGAGCATTCAAGGAAAAGATACTGGCCAAGTTTCTGAGAACTTCGGTAAAATTACTGAGCAAACGAATTTCTGTGCACTCTGTGGTTTGGCCAAATTTGGTGGTGAGAGAGATTCCACGGGAAGCAGAAAGTGGTTCCGTAGCCTGCTCTGTAAATGAGGAGCAGCTAATGTGGGTACTTATTTTCTACTCCACAGAAATGCTGTGGGGTGCGTAAAGTCGTGAACATATTTGATGCACTAACAGCACAGAACTGAAATGTGTAAAGTGAAAATCACTGGAATTGCTAAAAGAAATGATCAAGATATGATAATCATGCGAGACATTGATGCACCAACTCAGAATTGACCAGATGGAGACAAGAATTAATTAAGGAAAGAAGAAGATCGCACATTACAACTAACATATTTATTTTAATAGACACACATTGAATTTTGTACCCTAGAAATAGACACAAAAAGGTTTGTTTTTCGCCCTCAAATAATCATAGAATATTTACAAAAGTTGGTGATATGCAGACTAAAGGAAAACTTGATTATATACTCCAAAGCCAAAATTATATAGGTCATGCTGTCTAACCAAAAGGTATTAAATCTGGAAACAGATTGCAAGTAAATAATGAAAAATGAAATTTAAGTATGGGACATTCTGAAAGAACTCTTTCAAATACTTTTGAGTCAAAGAGCAAACCAGTGATGTCAAAATAGATTTACAAATGAATTAGAAAGTAATAATACTGATAAATTCAAATCAAACTTGTGTGTTGTTAATTTAAATTCAGAGTTCTACAAGCCTTTACTATCGGACAAGAAAGATATTAAATAATTAACTAAGTATTCAACTCAAGAAGTTACAGAAAAATAAGCAAAAAAAAAAAAAAGCCCTCACAGGTATTAATCTATTAAACATGATAAAAGAACATGATAAGGTAGAAATAAAATGTGTAGAAATAGTAAGTAGAGCCAAGGTCAGATTCTCTGAAAAGATGAGCAGAATAGAAGCTTTCAGGAAGTATGATCAAGGGGAAAAGAAAGAAATTAAAACCTACAGCATTTGGATTTTTAAAAAGAGAATATAGCCACAGAAATAAAACAAACGAAAACTTTTTATAAAGTTTATTTATTTATTTTGAGGGAGGTGAGGGGCAGAGAGAGAGGGAGAGAGAATCCCAAGCAGCCTCTGCACTGTCAATGCAGAGCCCAATGTGGGGCTCAAACTCATGAACCACAAGATCATGACCTGAGCCGAAAACAAGAGTCGGACACTTAACTGACTGAGCTGCCCAGGCGCCCCATAAACTAAAACTTTTAAGCTGAACTGCGTGTTTTTCCTCCATAGAAGTAGCGTTCTTGACAGTGACAAATAAAGAAATGTTCATCAATAGGATAAATCAAATGCGGCACACCCGTTCACCCAATACAGTGCTGCCATGAAAAAAAAAAAAAGAGGGGCACCTGGGTGGCTCAGTCGGTTAAGCATCCGACTTTGTCTCAGGTCATGATCTCGTGGTCCATGGGTTCAAGCCCCACATCGGGCTCTGTGCTGACAGCTCGGAGCCTGGAGCTACTTCAGATTCTGTTTCCCTCCCTCTATCTGTCCCTCCCCCACTCATGCTCTGTCTTCTCTCAAAAATAACTAACCATTTAAGAAAAAATCACCTTGTGGGGGGGAGAATGACAGGATTTTATGTCTTAACCTAGAAAAACCATGAATGTGTATATAGAATGCTTTACTTTGTGTAAAAAAGGGGTGGATACATTCTGTCTTTGCTTCCATATGCATTGAACGCTCTGGAAGAATGCATCAAAAATTGTTGAACCAAACATTTGTTGGGTGACCTGCCTGGTGAAGACGAATCGGATGGAGACGGATGGAGATTTTTATCAAAGACACTTTTCTACGGGTATCTCTTCAGAACTTGTGAGTGTACTACCCATTCAGCAAATTAAATAAATAAGATAATACTGTGAGCATAATTTAAGCTAATAAATTTAGGAATCTGGATGTGGCCCATGTCTTTCTAAGTTGCCAAAATTGATTAAAGAAGAGATAGCAAACCCCAGTAGGCTGACATCTCCACCTCGTCTGGTCATATATCATTTGTACCCGCCTCATCTGCTTAGAGACAATGCTGTGCACGTTCTCCCTTGGAAGACTTTCCAAAGTCTTCCCTTCATCTTCACCCCCTGCCACTGCTCTGGGTGGGCTGGGCCACGGAACGCCAGGGAACGCCACAGAATGCCAGGGAACACCAGGGAACGCCACGGAATGCCAGGGAAGAGCCCTCCAACCAGGCTTCCTACCTCAGCCACGCACTCCCGTCATGATTTGGTGCAACTGTGAAGACCACCAGGTCTAGACACCGAGAGATGGGAGTGGCCATCCTGTGTCTGAATTAATGTTACTTTTCTGGGCCCCCATTCCTCATCCGGAAAATGGGAGTAAGTATAATAGTGCCTCCATTACATACTGCTCTGGGGGCGGGGTGAAATAATAAAGGTAACAAGCGTCCAAGGCAGCGCATCGTACACCCAGTAAATGTTGGCTCCTACTCCTGGCGCACTTGAATCTTACTGCGGCAGACACAGAGGTGCGCCTCTCAGCCTGCCTTCTAGAGCAGGTGGGCTGCTCATGGCCTCCACCTGTCGGTTCCTTCAGCGGCCACCTCAGCTTCTGAGTCCGGTCCTGCTCTCCTCGGGGAGGGTCCCAGACAGTGCCTGGTCCTGTCTGACCACGCGGGCCTCCTTTCGTGGGCAGCCTGTGTGGGTGGCAGGGGTGTGGTCGCTTCTGTGCCACCGAGACCATCCTCACCCAGTTCTGTGTCCTCTCTTCTCTGTCCACAGAGGTCTCTCCTCAACAAACCTCTAAGCCCTGTCCGCCCACCTCTGTCTCAGTGTCTGCTTCTGGAAGAGCCCAACCCAGAGGCTTACCAGTTCACTTGACCAGACCTCTTAGGGCTTCAAGATAGAGTCCAAACTCAGAAGTTTGGCCTCTCTGGTAAAGCCACTGTCTCAGAGGCCACTCCCTCATGTCTTCCCCTCCAAGTCCTACTCATTCTTTAGGAGAAATATGTCTTGCTAAAGCCTTCCTTGAGGCCTTGGACAGCCACCTTCCTCCAAACCCTTGGGTCACTCCATGGTTCCTGGGGTTGCTTGGGATGACAGGCAAAATCTGGGACTGTCACGAGCCATGGGGACACCAGCCCACAGCTGTGCTGTAAACTCCAAGACAATCATTGGCCTTAATTTCCCCGGAATATTCTACATCCTCAGCAACAGTGATGGAATTGTGGAATTTAAATTAGAAGTTTCAGGGGGTCTGGGTGGCTCAGTGAGTTCAGTGTCTGATTCTCAATTTCCACTCAGGTCATGCTCGATCTCATGGTTTGTGAGTTCGAGCCCCACATCGGGCTCTGTGCTGACAGTGTGGAGCCTGCTTGGGATTCTCTCTCTCTGTCCCTCCCCTGCTCTCGCATGTGTGCGCCCTCTTTCAAAATAAATAAATAAACTTAAAAAATTAATTAGAAGTTTCATGAGATAAATTTCCCTGTTTTTAAAAACAGAATGATCCATTTAGTTGAATTATAAATGTACCAGTCAACACGTTTCCCCATGTGATTCTAATAAGTGGAACCACCCACGCCTTTTAAAAGCTCAGGGATGCTGGGGGTGGGGGGTGGGAAGGTGCTTTCTTTTACAGAGTACGTTTATTTTTTTAAAATCTGACACGAATCAAAATTCGCTCATACAAATGTTGATAAATATATTCATGGAGTCATCATACACAGCTCAGG
This sequence comes from Crocuta crocuta, assembly GCF_008692635.1. NCBI lineage: Eukaryota > Metazoa > Chordata > Mammalia > Carnivora > Hyaenidae > Crocuta > Crocuta crocuta. The sequence continues at coordinate 5,095,504 of NW_027527429.1, forward strand.
GGGAAGTGTTTGGGGATCATAACCGCACGTCATTGTCCAAGCTGTCATTTCCACGCTAATTAACACAGCCAAATGCTGGGAAGGACACTTGGGTTAGCCGAGTGTGAACAACAGAGTAAGGATGGGTGGGAGGGAGGATCCACTGGGAAAGTGTGAATGCAGAAATCAGTGTGAACTCTGTACGGTTTTAGCTGGATGATGCATGGGTTTTCTTTAGTCGAATCTCTTCACAGACATCTGGATTCACAGGGAGGATGAGAAAGGTGTGCAGTGTCCCTCAGCTCCACCTGCCATGCTCTCCCACCCAGGGAGCCCCAGTGTCCTCACCCGAGACAAGTAGATTTGCCTGCACCCACTTCTGTGGGTCCTTAAGGGAGTTAATGAGCCAATGGCACCTGGAAGGCGTTTGGTGGGAGGCTGAGTTAGAAGTATAGGATCTGGAAATTGGATGAGTCTTAATCCTCATGAGGTCCAAGCTCCTGAGGCTGTAGGTGAGGGGGCTGAACCCCAGATAGGGCAAGAGATTTCTTAGCTGTTTCTAGAAGAGTCTTAGGATTCATGCTTCCAAACTTCTATGCCCGAGCTTTCCATCACTCTCTGCCTCATTAATGAGACTTCGAAGGACAACTGATGTTTATAACTATTTATCCTGTGCCAAGAACTCTTCATTCATTAGCCTGATTAATTCTGCCAACAACCCTATGAAGCTGGTATTATTATTTTAAAAACTTTTTTTAAAGTTTATTTTTTATTTTGAGAGAGACAGAGAGAGAGAGAGGCAGGGAAAGAGGGAGAGAGAGAATCCAAAGCAGGCTCTTCTCTGTCAGCACAGAGCCTGACGTGGGGCTTGATCTCACCAACCATGAGATCATGACTTGAGCTGAAATCAAGAGTCAGGTGCTTAACTGATTGAGCCACCCAGGTGCCCCATGAAGCTGGTATTATTATTACCCTCTTATAAATGGGGAAACTGAGGCTCAGAGAGTAGGGAAATCTGCCTACACTTGCAGCTGGTACACAGTGGTGCAGCCAGGACCCAGTGGTAGGATCTAGAACACTGACTATATCCATGACCCAATGAGGCTTCCCTCAACCCCAGGAATCTGTGTGACACCCACCCCTCAGCAGTAATGAGGACTCTGTCTCATTCTCCAAACAAATATCACTCATGTAATAGAATTCATGCATATAAATAAGAACAAATGTATTATGTCTCCAGATAGTGCATTTAAAAAGAGAATGTATGGAGCACCTGGGTGGCTCAGTTGTTTAAGCCTCCAGCTTCGGCTCAGGGAATGAGCTCACAGTCGTGGGTTCGAGCCCCACGTCAGGCTCTGTGCTGACAGCTCAAAGCCTGGAACTTGCTTCAGATTCTGTGTCACCCTTTCTCTCTGCCCCTCCCCCACTCACACTCTGTCTCTCTCTCAAACATAAATAAAACATTAAGAAAAAAAATTAAAAAGTGAGTGTAACCAAATGTATCTTTTACAAACATGTTTCTCTATTATATTAATAGTTTCCCTAGTTTTATGGCCTGGGAAAGAAAACAGAAGAATTAAAGAAAATACACGCACACATACCCACCTGCATACACGTCTCCCTTCTTACCGCTTTCTATTTTAAAAACATCTAACTTGTTCTGTCTTCAAAGTATTTATGCTGTAATTCGAGTGGCCTAGGGCAAAGTTAATTTTCAAGGGACATCACTCCTTGGTGACCTTCAGTTATAGCCAGTTGCTATTGTTACCCTGAATTAAGCAGGAGACACGATACCATAATTTTGTAGTATGGAAACTCTCCCCTAAACGTGCACACCCTTTTCCCATTGGTGGGGTAAGCTCTAAGGCTTTTCAGAGCTTCCTCTCTCAAATCAGCTTCCCGAAACGTTGAGTATTATAACAATCATGAGAAATGCAAAGGGGTGGATCTCAATGGGAAAACTGGGTGGTCCCAGACCTCTGTGCTGTTAGTTTCTTTCGGGAAGGTGTTGAACAGAACAGCGACTCTTCAACAAAACCTAGAACTAAGTCACTTACTTGGCAGCAACAATAATTTCTGCCAAGGCTGAAGAATTTCTCTCCCACTGTCTGACTTGAAACCTCTGTGAGGGGCATGCTGATAGTGAGTGAGGACAAGACCACAAAAAATGTTTAACTCTATAGAGATCAGTTAGAACGAAACATCAAAATGCACGAGATAGCCGCCTCCTTGTTTCAGAAAGAAATTCCCCATTGGCTTTGTTGATCAGAGTAGAAAACAATTATATGGACAATGTTGAAAAACAAATACCAAATGTTGAACTACAAACCCCAAAGAGGATTTCTTGCATATTGAAAAATATTAACCATAAGTTAGAATCAAAGATATGGCTGTTTTTCTTTTATGCTTAGAGCATATTTGTATTTTTAAATAAATTTTCAGTAATAGATACATTTGGGGTATGTATGTTTTAAATTCTTTTTCTAAATATGCCCTGGGAGGGGCCCCCTGGTGGCTCATCGGTTGGGTGTCTGACTTTGGCTCAGGTCATGATCTCATGGTTCATAAGTTCAAACCCCACTTGACAGCTTACTCTGACAGCTCAGAGCCTGGAGCCTGCTTTGGATCATGTCTCCCTCTCTCTGACCCTCCCCCATTCACCTTCTGTCTGTTTGTATGTCTGCCTGTCTTTCAAAAACATTTAAAAAATTGAAAAAATATGTCTTGGGAAATTCTTAAGGATTTTTTCATAAAAGTCAGAGATCTGAGGTGAGTCTGGGTCTTGTACTGTATCTACCCCATAGCTTTTCATTTCACGCAAAAAACATGGAGAAAAGAAGGGACTGGCATTTAGGAGTGCCGCTTGCCCCAGCTCCCGGTGGGGCCATCTTCAGAATACCCCAGAAGGCAGACGTCATGACCCTCCTGGGATCAGGAAGTCAAGCTCCCCAGAGGTAGGCGCTTTGTGGGAAGGTGGACGCCAGGACCCAGCCCTCGAGGGCGGGCAGAAAAGCCCACCTCTGACTCTGGAGTACGTATGTCCTTCTCCTTGGGGAGCAGAAAGCTGACCTCAAGGTCCCCTTGGTGCCTGTTGTCATAATGATGCAAGCATGCAAACATTTTGGGAGAGAAATCAGGTCTCTGCCACATGACTTAGAAGATCAGTTGGACTCTTAAATATGTGTTTCCTTTGTTTTTGTAGAGTTTTTCCTTTTCTGTTGCCCCAATTTCCTAATCCTTTTTTTTAAAAAAAACTTTTAAAATGTTTATTTTTGAGAGACAGAGACAGAGCATGAGCGGGAGAGTGGCAGAGAGAGAGGGAGACACAGAATCCGAAGCAGCTCCAGGCTCTGAGCTGTCAGCACAGAGCCCGATGCGGGGCTCAAATTCACAAACCATGAGATCATGACCTGAGCTCAAGACAGACATTTAACCGACTGAGACACCCAGGTGCCCCTCAACTTCCTAATCCTTTATCACTCATTTTCTGTCTTTTTAAAAAATGCCACTGTTATGATTAACTACAGACCACTTTGAAATGTATTCAAAGTCTTCTCTACCTTTAAGCTGTTTCCACCCCACAACAGCTCCATCAAAAAGTTTTTAAGTTTATTTATTTATTTTTCAGAGAGAGAGAGAAAGAGGGAGAGAGAGAATGGGCAGGGGAGGGGCAGAGAGAGAGAGGGAGAGAGGATCCTAAGCAGTCTCTACGTTGTCAGCAAAGAGCCTGACTCAAGCTTAAATTCACAAACCGTGAGATCATGACCTGAGCTGAAGTCAAGAGTCAGACACTCAACCGACCGAGCCACCCAGGTGCCCCGACTCCCATTAGTATTAATTGGTAACTGATAGTCAGGAGGCTGGACACCCTCGTTAGACTCTGATCATACAGTTTCCTCTCTTCACTACCTACTACCCAGGTGGACAATGACTAATCTTATTAATGGAACCTAAATCCCACTTCTCTCTAAACCAAGCCCAGTCCCTTTAGGAAACAAAAATGTATGTGTGTCCTTGAATTATCAGCCCAGTTACAGGGTTATGCTTCCCAAGGTCCCTGAAGCCCTGGCCTTCTCAGCAGCCTGACCGGGGGCGGGGGGGGGAGCACTGGGACAAAACGCCTCTGAGGTTCCTGACCTCCTGCCATCCCACAGTGAACGTCACTGAGTGAGGCAGGTGGGGCTGAGACAGGCGTCACCCCTTGTGCCTCCCGAGTCCTACCTCTTGTCTGGGGACCAGCTCCTCCAGGCCATTTTACGATGTTCTAAATCAGACCCACGGTGCCTTTCCATTCTTCCGTCTGTTGTCACTGACATCTCCGAGAAAATTGGGAAAGAGGCCACGTGTGTCCTTGCCTCCTTCTTCCACTGAAGATCCCCAACCGCCATGCCCCACACCCTCCTCCCAGGCCCCCTTCTCGTACCCCAGATGATCCATCCCTCTCCCAACCCCTTACTTCTGAGAACAGACCCAGCCAAAGTTCCCTTCCTTAGGATCTACGCAGGAAGTCATGAAAGCACTTTACAACAGCAAACAGGAGAGAGGGCAGTCGGCCCCTGCTCCTCCCTGGGGTGATTCTCAACCTGTCCTCTGCTGGCTCTGCGAGGAAGACACTATCAAAGAAGAAGCAGGGAGGACGGGCCACTACGCGACGTACCCTGCGCTCCAGGCATGGTTCTAAGTGCTTCGGCTAAGATCCGGCTGAATCATGCCAACTCCTGGTGCCCTTGAGAACGAGAGGGAACTGGAATTACCGTGCGGGGACACCAGGCAGGAGCAGGACAGTCAACAGCGGAGGGAGTTCTTGAACTTGGGTGACTTGACATCAACAGTGATGCTCCATCGCCCACTCTGCCCTCATCATTTCGGGGCCAAAGTAACAGGATCAGGGCCCTCGTAAGATGCCAATATGTGTGGGTAATGTCCGGGGCTGAGCCCCCTGAAACGCTCTGGTATCTGCAGGGCCTTGGGGGCTCATGACAGACAGAAATGGCCAAGCGCTCATGCAAGGCTGTGAAGCACTTCCTCCTGGAGAAGATCCGGAAGCACAACCACAGCAGAAACGCCGGGGCGATCCTGCACCCCAAGAAGTATGACTTGACCACGTTGTTGGAAGAACATTCTGGAAGAGGAGAAGTCTTATGGGGATAAGCTAAAGGTAATGCCATGGAACACTCAGAGGATGTGTGGCAGGTGTAAGAGAATTGTCCCAAACATATATCGACGTCTAAAGTGTATGTCATTGTCTGAAACAAATATCACCCAAAACCCAGTCATCCAGATGACAGATCAAAGTCAACGGCTGCCATTCGTTCTGATTCCAGCTGGTGGCCAGTGGGTGACCCCAGCCATCTCGGTGCCGATGGCCAGGATCAGTCGCCACCGGCCGGAGCCCTGATGTTTTGCCTCGACGCGGTGGAAGACTAAATACATTCTTAGAAGCCGAGGAAAGAAGATACTGCCTTGGACACAGAAAGAAGTAGCCAACATGAACTACTCTGACCAACAGAAACGTCACCTGAAATAATTCTCACGTGCTGCTTTCTCTTTCCTCCTACGCAAACACAAAACTGTGCCGGAAGAACTTTCCACTCTTGGGATCACGGGGGGAAAGCACCCAATTCATGACTACAATTTGCTGCCTGCCCTTTAATCCTCCAAATCATCCCCTCCTTACAGATGGGTCGCTGCACCTAAGCTCTTCCTCCTCCTCCTCCTCCTCTTCTTCTTCTTCTTCTTCTTCTTCAAAATTTTTAATGTTTATTTATTTTTGAGAGAGAGAGACAGAGTGCGAGCAGGGGAGGGGCAGAGAGAGAGGGAGACACAGAATCTGAGGCAGGCTCCAGGCTCTGAGTTGTCAGCACAGAGCCCCACGCAGGTCTCGAACTTATGAACTGTGAGATCATGACCTTAGTAAAGTCGAGCACATAACTGACTGAGCCCCCCAGGCGCCCCTAAGTTCTTTATTCTTAACCTGTGCTGGACAAAAGTGTTCTCTGAGCCTCAGAAATTTCTTGAGTGGATATAAAATAAACTTGAGAAAACAAGCCATCCTTTATCATCTCCTGCCTAAAAGTCTGGGCTCGGGGCTTGCTTGGGTTTAATTGGGGCTGACCGACAGGTATGAAGGACAAGGCTTAATGGGAACTCCGAATAAATGGAGCTGCTAAATCAAATATTCATCCTAAAGACTGTCTGTAAGTACTTAGCGCTTTTCTTCTGGGGCCTGCAATTCATTCAGCACCAAGAGGAATGGGGAGGCTGAATTAACTGGAAAGTCACGGGGGCAGGAGGGGAAGGCGTTCTCTCCATTTGGTGTCTTCTCTGGTCCTGGGTCGGCACAGCACAGAGCCCACTCTATTCAAATAGGCCCCCGAGAATATATTTTACAAGCAGACCCTTTCAAACCATCTGTATGAAAGTCATTTTTGAGACAATTAGGGACATTTCAATATGAAATGGGTGTTGGCTGATATCAAGGAATTAAGATTAATCATATTTGGTGTTAACGGTGTTGGGATTATGTCAGAAAATGCCCACGTTTTTCAAGAAATGCATACTGAAGACAGGAAGGGAGAAATGACCTGATATTTAGAACTTGTGTTAAAATATTTCAGAATGAAGGAAAGGAGGGTAGAAGGGAGGGAGGAAGGAAGGAAGGAAAATGGATAAATAATGTGGCAATTTCCTGCTAAGACTTGAATCTGAGTGTTGGGACATTGGAGAGATACTTTTGTGATGTTTGATAATTTTCATTATAAAAACAAGCAGTCCTTCAATACTCCCAAACTCTAGAATAACAGAAAACATAATCAGTTTTAAGAATCAGGCAAAGAGTGGGGCGCCTGGGGGTCTCAGTCGGTTAAGCGTCCAACTTCAGCTCAAGTCATACTCCCACAGCTCATGAGTTCGTGTCCCGTGTGGGCTCTGTGCTGGCAGCTCAGGGCCTGGAGCTGCTTCGGATTCTGTGTCTTCTCTCTCTTTCTGCCCTTCCTTTGCTCGTGCTTTCTCTTTCTCAAAAAGAAAAAAACATTTTTAAAAAATTTTAAAAATCAAGTATGGAGTAACAAGAAACAGAGACGTACGATGAACATTTAAAATATAACAGATCATTTTAAAAGCAAACAAGAGAAAAGTCTGCTTTGAAATAAATTAATTTCATTAAACAAAGGGAAAGCTTATAAAGGGGCGGTTTTCTATTCTTAAAGAGATTTTTTTTTTAAGGTGCATAATCTTTAAACAAAAGTATGATGGTGGAAAGGGAGAGTAAGGTAGGTGATAAACCAAATATCATCATTGCTGGAAGAAATGTTTTAAAAATCAGTGACACTGGGGCACCTGGGTGGCAGTAGGTTGAGTGTGCGACTTCGGCTCAAGTCATGATCTCACCATTTGTGAGTTCGAGCCCTGCATCCGGCTCTTTTATTAGTGCAGAGCCTGCTTTGGATCCTCTGTCTCCCTCTCTCTGTCTCCTTCCCTCATCTTGCGCGCACGCGTGTGTGTGTGTGTGTGTGTGTGTGTGTGTGCTCTCTCTTTCTCTCTTTCTCTCTCTCTCTCTCAAAAATAAATAAACATTGGGGTGACTGGGTGGCTCAGTGGGTCAAGTGTCTCAGGTCATGATCTCTTGGTTCATGAGTTCGAGGCCCCACGTTGGGCTCTGTGCTGACAGCTCAAAGCTGGGAGTCAGCTTCGGTTTCTGTGTCTCCATCTCGTTCTGCCCGTCCCCTGTTCATGCTCTCTCTCTCTCTCTCTCAAAATAAATAAACATTAAAAGCAAAACAAAATAAAGAGAAATTAAAAGAAAGGGCACTTCAGAAGGCTGAACTAGCAACAGGGAAGACAAACATCGAGAATATCTTCAAAAACGGTGCATTTATTAAGAAATAAGAGTGTGGATAAAAACGAGAACATGTTTTCTTTGTTCTTCTCATTAGATTTCATACCTTGACCCTGGCCACCAGGGCATAGGAAACAAGCACACTAGTCGGGGGCCTCTTACCCTTGAAGTGGTTTTGAAAGGCCGCTTGGCATTATCTGTGCCCGTGTGGTCATGGCACAGTGGCTCTCTGCTGACGGGAAGCCTTGCTGGTCCTTCTTGGGAGTCCCCACTGATGAGGGTTCCCACTCAGGCCTTAGTCCAGGCATTTGGCCCCCTGTCCGCCTTCAGGGCCATTTCACCCAACCCCGGCCACCGCTCTGGGAAACTTCCCAGCCCAACATCAGTGAGCCCTGTGTGCCCCCATGGGTACGGACAGAAATTTCTGCCTGCGCTCCACATCTGGGGGGAGTCCAGGGCCCCCTGGGTCCCTTCCTGACCATGCGTTTTCCTCCCCAAGTCCTTAAGGGGGTGTGACATAAAAGCTGTTAAGCTTTTCATTAAACTTTAATGAAAAGTTTACTAAAAATGAAAAAAGGCATCACAATGCAGAGGGGCTTGTTGGAGTTCAGGGTGCTAATTAGTCATAAGCCCTAAATCTCCTTACAGTTAAGAACCTACTGAGAAACGAGACCGACTCCAAAGCCACGGAGACTGAGCTTTAAAACCAACAGAGGGAATTTTGTCTGAGAAATAAATTTCTATGGAAGAACTCCAGCGGACTTATGGTCCCAGCTGGGCTTCTCGTCAGCTTCTCTTCCCGGTCAGCCCTTGGGCTGACTCACGCGGAAGAGAGTTCAGGTCTGTAGAGCAAGGAGATTCACAGGGACTGTCACATCACCACCTGCCAGTCCCCTGGGGACAGAGAGGGCCGGGTGGCCTGACCTGCACCTGACTCCTCTTACTGCAGCAGAGGGGAACTGAATTCACCCTCTGATCAGCCACAGTGGCCTGTGTCTGTCTCCAGTCTTACCAGCCAGAAAGGTCTTGGGAGTTAGGAGCGAACCGGGATGAGGAAGGAGGCCAGTGGAGGGTGTCCCAGACTTTCCCTTCTGGACAGAGAATGGGAATCCTTCCCACAGTGGTTCCCCAGGGCTACTCCCAAACACTGTGGTTCTCTCCCTCCGGAGCACCTGCGAGGATTGCACGTCCCCACCACATGCAAGGTCAGGGGGACTATCTTAGAGATGTGGATGGTATGTGAATTTTGGATGGAAGCCTTTAGGAATGAAAATCACCATGCGACTGACAGCCCTTCACTCAGTAGAGTCTCCTCCAGCATCCAAGGCACCCCGGGAAGCGCAAGGTGGCGTAGAGCAGCCAGCAACCTGTAATGGTCGTGTAGAGAGTAAGCCAGACATACAACCTGTTTGTTTTGAGCCCCCAAGGTTTTGCACTTGTTTGTTACTAAGTATAATCCCACTCACACTGACCAATACACCTTCCCGCCATGAAAAGACGAGATGTGAAGGACACTCACCATGTGCTTTGTGCTGTTAGCCCATTGGACTTACCGGTCGGGCTTGTGGGCTACCAGGGGTTTGTGGCTAGAGAGAAGAGCTATCAGCACCTTCCATCTTCATGAGGCCCACTCCTTGCTGATTTATGTGTCCTCCAGGGACCCAGGGACCACTGGTGAGCTATTCAGCCTCTTTCCCAGGATGGTTTGGAAGTGTGCAGACCAGAGCACTAATCAAATTTGCCTCATGACATGTTGTGCCTGGGGCTAAAAATATACTCCCTATTCCAATAATCATCTTAAGTGATGCCCAGCTAGTTGCACTATATGTACATCAGAGGCTTTGCAATGTGATCTAAAGATGACACAGTCCCCGTCATGATGCTCCAAAATGCAAAGCCAGCAACATTTCCAAGGTCTAGAGATTCGTGTATGGGAAAGAAAAGGGCAGCAGAGGGAACAGGAAAGAAAGCTCTTCCTGATTTCATTTTTGCCAGGAGCAGTGGTGTCACATGCCTGTAACCGTAATCTAGAACTCTGCACTCCTTTGAGAGCAGCCTCCCATCTGGAAGGTGGTGAGTTGGAAGATGGGTCCCAGTCCCTTACGCTTCCCTGTAATAGATTTTCTGTCCAGACTTCTCCCCATGTGGCTTTGCAGTGCCTCCCAGTGGAATAATTGAAGGAAATCTGTATCTCCAGTAGATTTAGAGCTTTGCCTGGTAACTTGCTTCTGCTGACCAGCGAGCACACAAGATGCTGCCAGGGGCCTTGGGAGTACCAGCATGATTCGGGTTGGTTTCTTGCACTTCTGCCATGAAAGGCACATGCCTAGCTGTCCACTGTCTCTAATGAGGATGATGAGGTGAATAAGCAAGTCAGCTAAGACCCCAGCCCCGCTGAGCCCAGCAGAACCACAGCCTGCACACAAACCTAGGAACAAGAAATACAACCTGAGTTTCTGGGCTAGTTTTGTTACGCAGCATTACTGAAGCAACAGCTGTTTGATACAAAAAAAAGTCAAAGACGCGCATCTGAGATATCCCATATTCTTGAAAATTTTGGGACACTGAATGGTGATCCTCCAATCATCCAAACTTAGATATGGGTTCCCTTTGCACATACTAAGTTTAGAAAGACTTGATTTCCACCTCCCTCTGAGCCCTCAGCTCCTGGCCCCTGGGCACTACACTGAGGCTGGTCTGTTGAGTGATTATGTCTTGGTCACCCTGGTTGTTTCCACTGCCTCTTGCTGGGGAATCGGTCTAGCCCATAAAATCTAACTCCTAGAGGCTTATTTATTTCTCCCTTTCAGCATTTATTTTGGCAACGATCACCCTTAGCAGATTTCTTAATGACACTGCCATCGATAATTCTTAAGTACTAGTGGCCCAGTGCTCAGTGCTTCTGCCCTCCCCCAAACCTCTCTTTGCTTAGCATTCAGCTCTGGAGACCAGAGGCCCAATATGGGAGTGGGCTGTATCCGGGCTCGCTTCTCTCTGTTCAGTTCCATCGCTTCCAGAAACTTCTCCAACTGCCGCCCTAGATCTCGGCAGGGTCCGTGTATCGGAAAAGCCTCTAGGCTTTCATTTTCGTGTATATCCTTTACTTTTACACAGAATGCTTCACTTCTGACACTTCTGGTCATCAAATGTGTGGGATTTCCCCCCCTACCAAGCGATTCTGTGACACCAACTGTGTGCCCTACATTTCAACTCTGTTCTGACACTTATCCATTATGTCAGATCCCACCAGGTCAGGGCTCAGTTCTGTCAGATGGTTCCTACTTCAGGCATCTCCAACCAGCGGTAGGTGCCCAAGTTACCCACAGCCTCTGTCCAACTTGGCTACAGGTTGGAGGGTCCCATGACCTCGTCTCCCCCTGGATTAGAATGTTTGCTAGAACAGCTCCTGGAGCTCAGGAAGACACGTTTACCAGTTTGCAGAAGGACAAACAGACAGCCAGATGAACAGACACAGAGGGCAAGGTGTGGGAGGGCCCTGAGCTCCAGATCTTCTGTCCCTGTCAAGTTGGAGAGCCTCATGATGAGGGACCATAAGGTAGGCTGAGGGTCAAGCACAAGCTAGCGCAACCTCCCCGCACCCCCAGGTGAGATACGTGTGACATTCATCAGGGACTCCTGGCTGCCCAAGGACAAAGGAAAAAACAGAAATCAAATGGTTAAACTGATAGCCTCCATCAGTTCACAAATAACTCATTAATAGCATAATCAGGAACTCCCTACTATCTTAAGATAATGCTTTGCTAGAGGGAAAAACAACCTTAGCTTGACAAGAGCTAGGCCCCCAGTAATCTGTAAATCTTCTTTAGTGTATGGAAATCCCTTTAAGAAACTTTTTCTTGACTTTACCTCCCCCAAAACGCCACAGCGTATGAGCAGTCACTCTACACAACCTCAGTGCAGCTCTTTCTGCCCACGGGTCCCGTCCCCGTGCTTTAAGAAAATCACCGTTTTGCACCAAAGACGTCTTCAAGAATTCTTTCTTGTCTGTCGGCTCTGAACCCCACCATCATCCAAAACCCCATCACTCACCCTCCCAATATGGATGTGTTCACCAATCTAGAAGCTCTCTCTGAACCCCACCCACACTATTGGGATTTTATGGAGGCTTCTTACCTTAGGTATGTTGGAATATAAACTCCAGTTCCAGCCCCTCTCCCCTCTCTGGAGAATAAGGGTGGGGCTGAAAATTCCAAGCTTTTAAACACAGCTTAGTCTTCCTGGTGATCCACCTCCATCCAGGAGCCCGCCCAGAGTCATCTCATTAGATCCAAAGTCACTCCTATCACCCAGGAAATGACAAGGGATCTAGGAGCTCCATGTCAGGAACCAAGATCAAAGACCAGATATTAAAACAAAAGATGCTTCTCCTATCCCTTAGGAAATCACAAGAGTTTTAACAGCTCTGAGCCAAGAGCCAGGAGCAGAGGAAAGTGTATATTTTCTATTGTCTTGCAGGCTAGGGATGCAGGATTATTTTGCCCTTCAGAGGCATGTTAATGTCATTCAACCTGACTCCATTTTGCTCTCCCACGTGGGTCTTTCTTCAATTCCATGGGCCTGTGAAAGACCCCCTGTGCGCTGTGTGACAGCCATCCCTGATTTCCAAAGGCCCAGAATCATCATGGTCGCATTTCTGGATCTCAGATCCCAGAGGGTTAGTTTAGCTCTCTAATGTGGGGAGCCCATACCACCCCTGGGTCAAGGTCTCTGCCTTGACCTTAGATGAAGATCAGACAAGATGAAGGGGAGAATAACAAACCTCTCTGAGTATAGACATTGAGCCGGCTACAAAACTGGAGAAAACCAAGAAAAATGCCTGCCGCTATGATCTGAACAGCCCACGCCCGGCAGCTCGCTTGGCTGGGGCTGCAAAGGCTCATTCTGGTTCTCAGTCCCTGCTGTGACCCAGCTGGCCCGGGTGAGTCAGGTCAAGGTGACTGCAGAGACCTGGGCTGGCCTCTCCTCACGTCTTGGCCATTCACTTGCCAGCAATGCCCCTCTGCCTACTGAGCTTCCCAAGGCTTCCAGCTGCTGCTCCTGCCCCAGCCAAAATCTTCTGTCTCTCCACACGTGAATTCTGGCTCCCAAATGCCAATCCTTTCCAGCCACCTCTCCAATTTACTTGACTCTCAGATCCCAGACTTCCTGAGTCAGACACACGATTCGGATGGATAGACATCATACATTAACTTTTGTGCAGGAGATGCTGGATTGGGGACCTGAGCTGGGGCCTGGGGGCCACGAATCAGCGCCCCAGAATACTTGCACATGGAAGGGTTTGGGTCTGCTGAGCAAGACTTGGCCAAGACCTCCAAAGGGCAGGATGGGGCCTGAGGCCACATGCTGAGCCCACGGTCATGGAGACAAAACAGTGTAAGACCACTCTGTGGACACAGAGAGGGAAACAAACCAGCCACGCAGCCTCTGTGCTTCCTCCCACTGCATCCAGGAGAAAAGAGCCTTTGCAGATGAAATTACTTAAGATGAGGACATTCTGGAGCGTGGGGTGGACCCTTCATCCAAGATGACTGGTGTCCTTTTAAGAAGAGAAGAGACAGAGAGGAGCTCGAGAGAGAATGCCTTGTGACAACGATGAGGCAGAGGAGGGGAGAGACGCCTCTACCAGCCAAGCAGTGCCAAGGATTGCTGGGCAATGCCAGCAGCTGAGAGAAAGTTCTGGAACAGAGTCTCCCCTAGAGCCTTTGGAGAGCACGTGGCCTTGCCTACATCTTCTTTTTAGATTCCTGGCCTCCAGATTTGTGGGAGAAGAAATTTCTGTTGTTTTAAACCACCCGGTTTTTGATGCTTTGTTATTCTCAGGAAACTAAGACACATGTTTCAACCTTTCATGGTTTAAATCCATCTAACGGGAGCTCGGCTCATGCCCGCTCAGGGACACTGAACGGGAAGAGCGGGGGACATGACCTGTCCAGTGGGATATTCATACATGCCCCAAAGCTAGGCACCCGCAGATTATATTGCTCTGGGAGAGACCAATGGATCAAGGGAACAGAGTGAAGAGCTCACACACTCATGCATCATTAGCTACAAGGCTATGATAGATGCTCACAGTTGTCCCAGGCTGGACGATGGGGGTACATCTGCCTGTGTGAGTTTTCTGCTGCCATAACTTGCTGGCGTCAAGCTCAAGCAAACCCCTGAAAGCCTCAGAGTCCTCTTCTCTAGGCCGGGGTCAGAAGGATATCTGTAATGGAGTTGGGGGTGTGAATTGAGAGACTCAGACATACTTCTTAGCACAGTGTTCAGCACACAATAAACATGCAACAACATAAATAATATTGCTGAGCCACCATCCGGAGTTAACTTCGGTGCCGGGGAAGTAAGGGAAGCTGGCACACCATTTACAGCAAAGAAACATAGATAAGAATATAACATCTGATAAAAGTGACATGTGGACTCAACCAAGAAAGGGGAGATTATTCAAACAGTTGTTGGGGGGAAATTAGCCACTGATTTGACATTTTAAAACTATTCATACTTTAAACCCTATGTGAAAATCAAGTCTAGAATGATTCAAAAGTTAAATAGGGGGTGTCTGGGTGGCTCAGTTGGTTAAGTGTCTGACTCTTGATTTCAGCTCAAGTTATGATCTCATGGTTTGTGGGATCAAGCCCTGAGTTAGGGTTGTACTGACAGCACAGAGCCTGCTTGGGATTCTCTCTCTCCCTCTGCCCCTCCCCAGTTCATGCTCTCTCTTTCAAAATAAATAAATAAACTTTCACACAAACCAAAGTTAAATATAAAAATTCAAACAAAGCACACATTTCTTGAGGTTACAATGGGAAAAAGAGCATTAAAAAAGCAGACACACCAGACTACTTAAAAACAATCTGTACCAAAAACTGAAAGAAAATCTGAGGACACATCTAGGACATTCTTGGCAAGCAAAATGCTAGTAATTACATTAAATTCTCATATAAGTCACTTAAATGACACTATAATACCCACCAATGAGTGGGCGAAACCCATGAAGCATCTTGTCGTGAACATGGAGATTCACCTCTCAGATCTCCAACTATAGGGACCCTCACTGAGCAAGGGCCTGGTTGGTGCTGAAACCCATCACCACATTCACACGGGGCCCTGTCCTGTGGGCTGCCCCCAGCCGGACACCAAGCACAGCAAGGACACTAAGGAGGCCATTCCTGGGGGACGTGGAGCCACACTGCAACTGAGGACCTCTCCCAGAACCTTCCTTCCTTCCTTCTCTCCTTCATGTGGAGTCAAGCCCTCATCACGGTCTTCGGGCTTCCCACGTCCACCATCCCAGCCTCCCTCACAGACCAGTGTTCTGGTGGGTCTCTGGCATGGCCAGTCCTGGTTTGGCACCCGCCTCTCAGAAGATGCACATCGCCAAGTTTAAAAAAAAAAAACCAAAAAACCCCACTACTGGTGTAACGACATTTATGAAAAAATGTCTAATCCTGTAGCACTCAAAGATCCCATTCAAGTCGCAATAAAGAAAGTCGCAATAAAGAAATAAACACAAGGATGAAAGTGTTTTGTTTTGTTTTGTTTTGTTTTTCTGTTAACGAGACGGCCCTAAGCTGGCCGTTTTCAATGAGCCAAGCGTGGTCTTATATTCCTGGCTGAGGCAGAAAATGCTTCAAAATTAGCACCGTGTTCCAAGAATCTTAAAATAATCATACTGTTGACCTTGGAATTTCATTTTGAGAAACCTCTCCTAAGCAATAGAAATACTTGTAAATAGGCACTAAAATCATTCAACCTTGTTTTACGCATCCTAAAGAAAATAAGCAGTCATTTAACAACGTCGGCAATAACGTGGAGACTGATCACGTGCCCGGTGAGGTGGTCTTGGAGGAGCACTGCTCAAATCGCCCCTGCAAGAGACAGCAGTGAGCTGGTTCTAGCTTGTAGCAGCGTTGAGGCTGAGCAGGGCACTAGGCCTGCCCTCTGGGACCCCTCCCAGTTACCCAGAGCCCCCCTGCCTCAGCCTACCTCTCCCATGCAACAGTCACATCTCCATCATGGTGGGAAGACTTTCTTAACCGGCGCTCCTAATGGTAGACTTCTGTTCAAGGACTCCCCATGGGGTTGGCCAGACCCCTTTTGGAATTGAGCTAGGACTCTTCCACGCCCCGAGGTCCTTGCTTCTCTTTCCCTCACAGATGTCTGGCCTTCGAGAGCCAGAGCCTCTTCCAGCACTTGCTGCTCCTCCCCCTCCTCGAGGCCCTTCCACGGGGACTGTCTCGCATGCCTACTCCCATCTGGACATCTGCTCCTCAGAGGACCCGAGCTAGCACACCAGCCTTCTGAGGGAAGACGGCCTTGTACTTCCCTTCCCTTCACGTTGGGGGTCTTCGGGGTTTCTGGTCTCCAGAGCAGATCCTTTGCTGCTGGGGGAAAGTGCCAGGGCTCCCCGAAGGAAAGTACCAGCCACAGCTGCTTCCAGAGCTCAGGGGACTTCTGGCCGCAGGCCTCGGCAGGGAAAAGAGGAGTCGCCGTGGCAGGGGTGATCGGATCTGCTCACCAAGAAGGGACAGGGCTGCTTTCAAAGAGTCGGGTCGGGGAGGTGGGGGGGGGTCAGAAAGCAGGTGACCCCCTTCAAGCTTCTTGGTGCCCTGTGGTGACTGCGAATGGGTCACACGTGGCAGCCTCAGCCTGAGAAGGAGATGCCAACCAGGGGCTCCGCCCACTGGAGAGACAGTCTGGGTCACAGCACCGGAGGTCACAGGCCCCCAGGCCTGCTGAGGGGATGTCCGAGGGTGAGGGCAACTTACAATGGACAGTGGAGGAGGGAGACGGGGCACCGGGGCGCCTGGGTGACTCAGTCCGTTAAGTGTCCGACTCTTAACTTTGGCTTGAGTCATAATCTCACAGTCTGTGAGACTGAGCCCCAGCATCAGGCTCTGCACTAACAGCATGAAGCCTGCCTAGTATTTTCTCTCTCCCTCCTTCTGTTCCTTCCCCACTTGCTCTCTCTTTTAAACATTTAAAAACATGGTTTGCCTCTCTCCCTTTCCCCCACCATGAGAGACTCTTGAATGCTGACAAAAACTGAGGACTGATGGATGTGGGGGGGAGGGGGGAGGGGCATGGAGGAGGGCACTTGTGGGGATGAGCACTGAGTGTTATGTGGAAACTAATTTGACAATAAACTATTTGTAAAAAAAAAAAAAACATTTAAAAACAATTTTTTAAAAAGCAGGGGAGGTACCGGCTGCAGCCTCCCTCAGAAAGAGGCCTCCCCTTCCCCCAGACTCCCAGCGGTGCAGCTCCTGGTGATGTAAGGAGAGCAGATGCCCAGGAGCAAGGGGTGGACTGTGGCGGTCGCCGAGGGGACCACTGTCTCTCCCCGCAAGAGAGTCCTGCTGGTCATGCAAGAGCGCCACGAGCTGCTATCCTGCCGCCTGTAGCGACTTCAGACGCCACCTTAGCTTCCGGAACAGACCACACCGCTTCCGGGCTGCCTCGGACAGCGATGGCGCAGAGGATGCTGGGATCTGAGCTCTTCTGCCCAGTGAGGGAAGGCCTCCCGCTTGGTGGCCGCGACCTCGTCCCAGCTGCGCTGCCGTCTGAAGGCTCCCTGGCCCGATCCCGCTCCTTCCTTCCCTCTTTCATCCTCCACAGCTATTAATTCCAGTAATCAGCCTGACTCCATCTCAGCGACCACCTCTCAGAGGACCCAACCCGCACATTGCATAAAATAAACGAAGGATGGAATAGATGAACGGACCAGTTAAACTAGCAAGCCAAAGGCATCGTACAGGAATAATAACGGGGGTTGTCTCTGCGAGGTCTTTCAAAGCAATGCGATACTTGTCCAGTTTTGTGATGGAGAAAACAAGCTTTAAAAACGAAACAATATAACTGTCATGTATTGAGTATCTACCAGGCACCAGGCACTAAGTGCTTTATATGAACTAACCCATTGAATTCTCACATCGTCCTTATGAGGCAGAGACTCTTCTTACTCCCATTTTATAGATTGGAAGACAATGCTTTGGAAGATTACATAATGTACCAGGGCCTCAGAACTGAAGGTAGAGATGTGGATTCAGGTGTGCCGACTTCACTCACTTCCTTGACCACCGTGTTTCCCAGCGTCTCCCACACGCTCTGATTGTTGCTGCATCTCCGGCCTCACAGTGATTATGTAGCTCGGGGGGTTGGCAAACTTTGTCTGAAAAGGGTCTGATAGAAAGCATTTTAGGCATAAAGCCACACATGATCTCGGCCATCTGTTCTTATATATATATTTTACATCCTTTAAAAAGCACTTAAAAACATTCTTAGCTTGCGGGCTGTACAAAACCAGTCTGGGAGGCCAGACTTGGCCCTGGTCCATGGTTTGCCAACCTCTGATTTAGCTTATTTTTTTCCACTATAAATAGACTTTTAAAATGCATTTTATTTATTTAATCTCTTACTTATTTAGCCTTATCCTAAGCAGTAATATCTGCAAAGTCCCACATTGGACATGCTCATTGTATATGTTTTTAACACACACATACACCAATACATGCCTCTGAATAGAAAAATATTTGGGGACCCCCTGGAGAGGTCCTTTGTTCCCCGGTAGTGCACCTTCATGCTTTGGGGAAGAGTCTGACTGCTCTGCCCCCTAACTGATGTGGGTGTCACCCTGCCTGGTGACCTAGGACTGGGGGGGACGGCTTAATGAGACAAAGGGAAGGTTTGTGATTCATATATTTCTCTATTTTTTTTTTTTTGAGGTGGGGGGACAGAGAGAGAGAAAGAGAGAGAGAGAGCATCCTAAGCAGACTCCTCACTGCCAGCGCAGAACCTGACTCAGGATGTGAACCCATGAACAGTGAGATCATGTCCTGAGCCCAAATCAAGTCAGATGCTTAACCGACTGAGCCACCCAGGTGCCTCTGTGATTGATCTATATCTTGGTTAAAAATATTAACGTCTCAGAGAGGCTTAACAATGGTGTCCCTGACTAACATGTGATTGTTTGGCAACAGGAGGAGTCAAACATCTATTTTTTTCTTTCATAGTTTATTGTCAAGTTGGTTTCCATGTAACACCCAGTGCTCATCCCAAAAAGTGCCCTCCTCCATGCCCAACACCCCCCTTCCCCTCTCCCCCATCCCCATCAGCCCTCAGTTTGTTCTCAGTATTCAAGAGTCTCTCATGGTTTACCTCCCTCCCTCTCCCCAACTATTTTTCCCCTTCTTCTCCCCCATGGTCCTCCATTATGTTTCTCATAATCCTCCTAAAAGTGGAAGCATATGGTATCTGTCTTTCTCTGCCTGACTTATTTCACTCAGCATAACACCCTCAAGGTCCATCCATGTTGCTACATGTGGCCAGATTTCATTGTTTCTCATTGCCATGTAGTANCTCTATAGTCTCCTGACTTGTTCATTTGAGCCACTCTGACTGGCATGAAGTGGTATCTCAACGTGGTTTTGATTTGCATTTCCCTGATGAGGAGGGACGCTGAGCATCGTTTCATGTGTCTATTGGCTATCTGGATGTCCTCTTTGGAGAAGTGTCTGTTCATGTCTTCTGCCCATTTCTTCACTGGATTATTTGTTTTTCTGGAATGGAGTTTGGTGAGTTCCTTATAGATTTTGGATACTAGCCCTTTATCTGATATGTCATTTGCAACAATCTTTTCCCATTCCATCGGTTGCCTATTAGTTTTATGGATTGTTTCCTTGGCCGTGCAGAAGCTTTTATCTTGATGAGGTCTCAATAGTTCATTTTTGCTCTTGATTCCCTTGCCTTTGGGGATGTGTCAAGTAAGAAATTGCTGCGGTTGAGGTCAAGGAGGTTGTTTCCTGCTTTCTCCTCTAGGGTTTTGATAGTTTCCTGTCTCACGTTCAGGTCCTTTATCCATTTTGAGTTTATTTTTGTGCATGGTGTGAGAAAGGTGTCTAGTTTCATTCTTCTGCATGTTGCTGTCCAGTTCTCCCAGCACCGTCTGTTAAAGAGGCTGTCTTTTTTCCATTGGATACTCTTTCCTGCTTTGTCAAAGATTAGTTGGCTGTACATTTGTGGGTCCAATTCTGAGTTCTCTATTCTATTCCATTGGTGTATATGTCTGTTTTTGTGCCAATACCATACTGTCTTGATGATGACAGCTTTGCAGTAGAGACTAAAGTCTGGGATGGTGATGCCTCCCATTTTGGTTTTCTTCTTTAATATTACTTTGGCTATTCGGGGTCTTTTGTGGTTCCATACAAATTTTAGGATAGTTTGTTCTAGCTTTTTGAAGAATGCTGGTACAAATTTGATTGGGATTGCGTTGAATGTGTAGATTGCTTTGGTAGTAATGACGTTTTAACAATATTTATTCTTCAGTCCACGAGCATGGAATGTTTTTCCATTTCTTTGTGTCTTCTTCAATTTCCTTCATAAGTTTTCTATAGTTTTCATCATACAGATCTCCTATATCTTTGGTTAGGTTTATTCCCAGATATTTTATGTTTTTTTGTGCAATTGTGAATGGGATCAGTTTCTTGATTTCTCTTTCTGTGGCTTCATTATTGGTGTATAAACAGGCAACTGATTTCTGCACATTGACTTTGTACTCTGCGACTTTGATGAATTCCTGGATCAGTTCTAGAGGCTTCTGGTGGAGTTTGTCAGGTTTTCTATGTAGAGCATCATGTCATCTGCGAAAAGTGAAAGTTTGACTTCTTCTTTGCCAATTCTGATGCCTTTTATTTCCTTTTATTGTCCGATTGCTGACGCTAGGACTTCCAACCTTGTGTTAAACAAACTACTAATCATTAACAGGCAGATGGACTGTTAGTGGGTGTCCTGACACCACTAACGACTTGCCATTGTTCTAACACCAACACAGTTGAAAAGCAGCCTAGGTTCCTTCCTTCAGTCAAGTATCTATGTGCACTCACCACGTCCCAGATGCTGGCAGACTGCTGGGGACCCACTGGTGAGATGACAGGTGTGTCCAAGGCTCCGTCTTCATAAACCAGGTGGCCCACAGGGAGACAGACATTAATCGTTAATCTATAAGTAAATGTAAAATGCCGAGAGACTCACTACTCAGCAGACAAGGCATGGAGTCATATTCCAAGGTGAAAAGGGGTGTTGGCTGAGGGAGGCAGGGGACGCTTCTGGGGAAGTGAGAGGTGTCCTGACGTCTGGGGATAAGCAGGACTTAGCTGAGGAAAAATGGAGGGAAGGGGCTCTGTGCAGGAGGGACAGTGTGTGCAAAGGCCCTGTGGGGGACAGCCAAGGTGAGATATGAGAATGAAAGTTAGTCGCGTGGTGGAGAAGGTGCAGCCGCATGGTGGACGAGGCCAGGGAGTCGATGGATCAAACCACGCAGAGCCAGGGGCCATGTCCGATGTGGGTGTTTTTAGCCTGAAGGTGCGGTGCCGTAGAAAAGATTGAAGCAGAGAAGGGACACAAGCATAATTATATTTTCCAAGGATCCCCAGGCGGGAGGATGTGGGGGGATCACATGGGTTAAGCATGATAGAGGGCAGGCGGAGACAGTACGACTTCGTAATAACACTGTAATTGTCCATCGAGAGCGACTGGGCTGGAGGAAGGGCATAAAATTGGCAGAACTGGACGAGAGAAGGACACAGGACTTGAGGGAGTGAGGAGAGGGTCCCTGACGTTCCTCAGGTGCCTCCTGGGACAGGCACGTAGAGGGGAACAGTCGGAAAGAAAATTAAGAACTAGCCGCTAAGCTTTTCTCCTACGGAGAGCCAAGCCCGCAACGCTCTAGCCCCCCTCCTTTGCTTTCCCGGTCTTGCCCCCGCCGTGGCTTCATCTTTGGTCCCAGACCAGAATCTTTTCCTGGTCCTGCTCCGGGAGTCCCCCCAATTCCAGACCAATCGTTTGCTGCCCCGGGACAGATTTTCCATTATTAGCCGCACATCTCTGCTGAGGTTTGAGGTGCAGTCCAGTCTCTGGTGCTCAGCTCAACCCAGATATGCAGTCACAGAGCTGTGTGTGCCACTACGTGGCCCTCGCAGACATGGATTCACATTCACCAAGCGTCTCAACTAAAATCTCAACATGAGGGAGGGTGAATTTCACCCATTGTCAGTGCCTTTATTAGGGAAGGTTTCTGAAATGGGGGTAGGGGGCGGGTGTAAACAGGTATTAACAGGTCTTTGCTTCTAAGAGCTGGTTTTTCTTGTGGCATAGATCCTTAATAACCAGACCACCAGCATATGCCAGGCAGCAGGTACGTGGGGGAGCAGGCATGCAGGTGTTACAGTCGGCAGTGCACTCACACACATGCAGGGTTGTGTATAACAACCAGACACAGTATGTCCATTTGCCAAGGTTGATCCAAAGGCCCAGGAAGCAGTGCTTTCATCCCTGATACCTGGTGTCTGTGTTTGTGGCTCTGTCCTCATGATGAATCGGCTGTCATTATGATAAAGGTATGATGCCGACATGTGTCTAACCTTCCCATGTGATCTAAGTGTCTTTGATTGCAAAGAGGTAGGATGCAGGAACGTAGCCACAGAACTTTGATTTCTGTGTGAGGGACTGGATGTTGGATGCTTGAGAATCTTACTGTAAATCCTCAAAAGGTAGGCACTTCATCTTGTGTGGTTTCCCGTCCTTCACTGGGGCCACTGGAAAAACATTTTGGCCCCATGGAAAGAGCATGAGCTCTTTCCGGTACCTGGCAGTCTGGTGGCTTCCAGAAAAGTCCTCATCCCCTCTGAGCATCTGCCTCTTTGTCTGTCAAATGGGCCTCCTGCCACCTGCTTTATTGTTTGTCGTAAGGATTAGAAATTCCA
This sequence comes from Crocuta crocuta, assembly GCF_008692635.1. NCBI lineage: Eukaryota > Metazoa > Chordata > Mammalia > Carnivora > Hyaenidae > Crocuta > Crocuta crocuta. The sequence continues at coordinate 5,118,097 of NW_027527429.1, forward strand.
TTGGGTGGTAGAGACCCTCCAGTTTCCTGCCACCACCATCTCCTATGGTGGGTGGTTTGTGGGTCAGGGGCAACCTTGATGAACTAAAGAAATTGGAATAAACTTTTGTGTGTCTGCATGTGCACATGAGTGTGTATGTGTCTTCAGGAGTATTGTGCTATGGACGTAGGTGTCCAGAATGGCAAGTTCTTCAGAAACGAATGGTTGTTCCTAGAATGGGCACTCAGGGTAAGTACAACTATCTCAGTAAAAAGTGATTCCCAATGTTTATAGCAGCGCTATCAACAAGAGCCCAATTATGGAAAGAGCCCAAATATCCATCAACTGAAGAATAGATAAAGAAGATGTGGTATCTGTATACAACGGAATATTACTCAGCAATCCAAAAGAATGAAATCTTGGCATTTGCAACGACATGGATGGAACTATAGTGTATCGTGCTAAGCGAAATAAGTCAGCCAGAGAAAGACAAATACATGATTTCATTCATGTGTGGAATTGAAGAAATAAAACAGATGAGCAGGGAAGGGAAGGAAAAATAAGATAAAAACAGAGAGGGAGGCAACCATAAGAGACTCTTAAAAAATTGTTTTTTATTTTGAAAGAGAGAGCATACAGGAAAGGGGCAGAGAGAGAGGGAGAGAGAATCCCAAGCAGGACCTGAGCTGTCATTGCAGAGCCTGATGCAGGCCTCGGTCTCATGAACTGTGCGATCACAACCTGAGCCAAAATTAAGAGTCAACACTTAACGGACTGAGCCACCCAGGCTCCTAAATACAGAGAATAAACTGAGGGCTGCTGGCGGGGAGATGGGTGGGGGGAAGGGCTACATGGGGGATAGGCATTAAGGAGGGCACTTGTTGGGATGAGCACTGGGTGTCGTATGTAAGTGATGAATCACTGGGTTCTACTCCTGAAGCCAAGACTACACTATATGTTAACTAATTTGAATTCAAATAAAGAAATTAAAATAATAACATAAAAAAATAATAAAAGCAAACCAAAAAAAAGCGACTCTGCTGGTTTTATTAATTTCTTGGAGGAGGGGGAGATACTTGAAGTTGTAGAAAGTCGTTGCTGCTCTAAACCTCATCTTCAGAAGCTGATTTTCCCCAAAAGACCTTATTTGACTTGACTGACGCACGGGCACCCAGTGGATCTGTCTCCTGTCCTCAGAGCACACTTCTTCCCTTCCATTTCCACTGGCTCCCAGGCTTTGCAAAGAAACGGAAGGTACAAGCCAGAGGCAGCAGCTGGTCACACGCGCCTGGAGCCCCATTAAGTCATCCGAGCTGCTCTTTCATCTTCACTTCTCTTGGAGAAGATGCCCCAGTGGCATCTTGAAAGTGAACAAATATAGAACAAATTAGAATGAGGTAGCACATCATTAATTAAAGAGAACCGCTTCACATTGACAGACTGGACTTTTGTAGATCAAAGTGCGTGGAGCAGCTTTGAAACGGAAGAAGCAGGAAGAATGAGCACAGCTGTGTCCAATCCACGGGATTAACTTTGAAAAGCAATGGTGTTTGTACACCAGCCTGGCTCCACAGGCCGCTCTGGTTCAGCGTTTTTGCTGGCCGGGGCTTGTCACAGTCCCTCCCTGGGAAGCTGGGCCGGACGGGAGGAGGGTCACCACCTGGGAGGGGGCTGGAGATGCATCCCAGGAGAGGGCGGGCGTGGTAGGGTGAAGATGGGTCCTTTGCGGGGGGCCACTGGGGACATCAAGCTCTTCTTTCCAGTTCACCTCTGGAAAATTTTCCCTTTAAAAGAACTGAAAGCAGTAACAATAACATTCACGTCTTGTGGACATGACAAATAATTCTTGTTTATTTTTTAAATGGCTTTATTGAGAAAGTCACATCCGATACAATCCACCCACTTAAAGCATACAATTCAATGGCTTAGGGTATATTACATTATTTTTCTTAATTATGGCAATCGTTATCTATATATCATATGATATAAAATTTGTCATTTTAACCATTTTTAGTGTACCGTTCAGTGGCATTAAGTACCCTGGCAGTGTTGTATGACCTTCATCACATCTTTCCCCCAAACTTTTTCAACATTAGCGGTAACTCCCATTCCCTCTCTCCCAACCCCTGGTAACCTCAAATCTACTTTCTGCCTCTTTGAGCTTGCCTATCCTAGACTTTGTCTATAAATGGGCTCATACCACAGGTGGTCCTTTGTGCAGGCTCCTTTCATTCAGCATCCGGTCTTTGACCTTCCTCCACGATGCCCCAGGTCCTCTCCTTTTTATGGATGAATAATACTCTATTGCGTGTACTTACCACATTTTGTCTATTGATTCATCTGTTAACGGAAGGAATACTTATTTTAAGATATTATAGGGGCACCTGGGTGGCTCAGTCGGTTAAGCATCTGACTCTTTTTTTTTTTTTNCCAGGCACCCCTAAGCATCTGACTCTTGATTTCAGCTCAGGTCACAGTCTCCCAGCTCATGAGTTTAAGCCTTGAATCCAGCTCTGTGCTGACAATGCAGACCCTGCTTGGGATTCTCTCTCTGTCTCGCATTGGTCCTCCCTCCCCTTCCCCCCCAAATAAACAAACTTAAAAAAATTTAAAGATATTATTTAAAAATTACCATTTTAATCAGTAAATTTGATGAGCCAAGCTGGGCTATGCTAGTGCCTACGTCTTTCTGTGTTTTGGAGACAGGAAATCAGTTTGCCCATTTGCCCATTCTTCACTCACTTCTTAGCTCACTTAGGCACAACATCACTAAACAGGAGAGCAAGCCCAGTGCACATTTAATATCACAAATAAAGACGCACATTGCGGAGAGCCCTCTCGGAGTACGTCCCAGGAATGGCCATTAATGCTGGGTCCCCGAGGATGGGGCTCAGTTAGCATCACACCAACAGACTGATGGGGTCAGAAATGTGAGGTCAGACACACTACCCAGGTCCGGTAGGTAACCGGTGGACCAGGTGTCTTATAGCAAGCCAGAGGGGGTCAAACATGAGGTGGGGAGGGGCAGGGGTCTGGACAGAGGCATTATTGAGATCCTTTGACTCTAAATTTTATGTGTCGACTTAGCTTGGCTACAATGCCCACTTGTTTGGCCAAAATACTAATCTAGATGGTATTTTGTAGATATGATTAACGTTAAAAATCAGTAGACTTTAAGCAAAGGAGATGATCCTTGCATAATGTGGGTGGGCCTCATCCAATCAGTTGAAGGCCATAAGAGCCAAAATGTTTCCAGAAGAAAGAATTGTGTCTCAAGACCATATTATTAAAACCCCTGTCTGCACATCCAGCCTCTCTACCTGCTTGTCGACGTGGGATCTGCCAGCCTGCCTACTGTCTATCCGTCTTATTTGTTTTGTTTCTCTACAGAACCCTGACTGATACAGGTGCACACATGTAACTGTTCCCGGAAATCAGGTCGAGAAGCTCAGGCCAGGGGAGAAAAGCCACGAAAACACCTGGAAGACAAGGGAAGAGCTCGGTCCCAGGAACAAGCCGGAAGTTCAAGACAACCTGACGCAGAGTGTCTTTCTTCCCTTGGGCAGGAGCCGGGCCCCCTGGAGGCAAGAACCCCATCCCCCTCCCTGCCCGGGCCACTTCACAGGCGTCTTAAAAGATATGCTTCAAAACATGGAATGTGTCAGCGCTTTAAAAAGAAAAGAAAACCCAACCAAATCAATCAGCAATGTACTTGGAGGGATACAGCGTGTCCACCATCCAGAGCCACCAGGGAGAAGTGACCCTGCTGTGACCAGAGCTGGGAGGGCAGGCCGACCGTCCTGGAGAGAGGCAGGAGGCTGCACCTGGGACGAGGAATTCGGGTGTGTGTCCTGCACTGCCCCCGCCCCCTGATCACTTCTGTGCTGGCACACCTCTGTGTCCGCTGCTACATGCGTATGGAAGAAAGAGCTCAGCATGCAAAGCCTTAATATTCAAATACGTCTCTGGATTTGCTTGTTTGTTTGTTTTCACAGCAGATAAATACACCAACATCCAGCCTCGTGAAACCTAGAAGTCAAGACCTTTGCACTAAGATGAGGTTTTTTTGGGCAGGATTTCCCCCAAATAGTAAAGGCACCTACTGTAACTAAAATAATCCCAGTCGTTAAAACTTGATTCATACTCAGGTTTCCAGGAAGCAAACAGTGCAGGGGTGCCTGGGTGGCTCAGTTGGGTAAGCGTTCGACTTCGGCTCAGACCGTGATCTCCCGGTTTGTGGGTTCAAGCCCCACGCTGGGGCTCTGTGCTGACAGCTCAAAGCCTGGAGCCTGCTTCGGATTCTGTGTCTCCCTCTCCCTGTGCCCCTCCTCCACTTGCAATCTGTCTCTCTCTGTCTCTCAAAAATAAATAAACATTAAAAATAATTTAAAAGGGGTGCCTGGGTGGCTCAGTCGGTTAAGCATCCGACTTCGGCTCAGGCCGTGATCTCGTGGTTCGTGGGTTTGAGCCCCGCGTCGGGCTCTGTGCTGACTGCCAGCTCAGAGCCTGGAGCCTGTTTCAGATTCTGTGTCTCCTTCTCTCTCTGACCCTCCCGTGCTCACGCTGTCTCTCTATCTCAGAAATAAATAAAACATTTTTAAAAAATTAAAAAAGAAAAAAAGGGATGAAGCTGTCTATGGGCTCCGGAAGCAGTTTCAGCTCCGAGCCCTTGAGCAAGATTGCACTTCACATGTGATGCAGAGAGAGAGCCATCTCTTCCTTGTCGTGATCCTTCAGGGAATAGAATCCCACCTTGGTAGCCAGTGCATCCTTAGAAGTCTTCTCTGTTGCAGTTTTCTTTGGATCTGATGTGTTGACATGAGTTCAGAGGATCAAGGAATCCCCCCACAGAACTTCTAGAAGGGACCTCAGAGGTCCACTAGTATTGCCTCAGATTTGACAGCTTAGAGACAAAGACCCAAAGAAACTCAGGAATGTTACTAAAATCACCCAGCTCATTGGGGATCGAGCACAAGGTCTGCAGGATGCAACTTGCTACCCGTTCTTCCGTGCCGGCTTCTGGTCGTGCCGATCTGGTGGCCCCGTGCGTTTGTGTGAAGCCTGGGGTCATTCCTTCCTGCCAGTCCACCTATAGAGATTGACTGCACATCTGTGGGAAGCCCTGAGTGGCACCAGTGCCCTTTCCAGTGGCTGGATGACTCAACCCACGTGTCCCCTTGAACCCCTCACCTTGCTTCCTCCTGACCCCCCTTCTCTCTTTCTTCTGTGCCATCATCCTGGCTCTGCCTGTGGCTGCCACAGAAATGCAGGGACTTCCCTGCGGGTGTCCTGGGGAAGGGCTCCCGCAGTGCACGGCATGCCCCCCCCCCCACATACACCGCATGAGCCCTGGGGCTGGTCTGGACCCCACCCCTGTGAGGGGAACATTTTCATTCACATGAAAAGGCAGTTACTGTGACCCTCCACAGCTGTCCTCTTGATGTGGGACCCAGACTTGAGGAAAGGCACAAACCCACTAGGGAGGGGAGGTACTTTCCAGAGAAGGGAGAGAGGGCATGGCCCTAGGAGCAAGGACACCTTTCCCCTGAAGCCTCTACTTCTGAGTTCCCTGCATCTGTGTCTTCACCCACTTTAAAAAAATTATGCCAAAATAAACATAACATAAAATATTATCATCTTAGCAATTTTTTAAAAAGTTCATTTATTTACTTTTAGTAATTGTTACACTCAACATGGGGCTCGAAGTCATGATCCTGAAATCGAGAGTTGCCTCCTGTTCTGACCAACTCAGCCAGGTGCCCCTCATCTTTAAATTTTTTAAAAATATTTATTTATTTTTGAGAGAGAGAGAGAGAGAAGGTGAGCAGGGGAGGGGCAGAGAGAGAGGGAGACACAGAATCTGAAGCAGGCTCCAGGCTCTGAGCTGTTAGTACAGGGCCTGATGCAGGGCTCGAACTCATGAACTATAAGATCATGACCTGAGCCAAAGTCAGACACTTAAGCGACTGAGCCCCCCAGGCTCCCCTCATCCCAACGGTTTTATGTGAACTGCTCAGTGGCAATCAGGATGTCACACTCTTCTGCAGTGAAGCCTCTTCATCTTGCAAAACCGGAATCTGTCCCCGATCACTTCCTCCCTCGGCCCCTAGGTCCCACCATTCTGCACTCTGTCTATGAATTTGACTCCTCTAAGCATCTCATAAGTAGGATCATACAGTATTTGTCCTATTTCACTTAGCACGAAGTGCTCCTGACTCGTCCATGTGTTTTTTTTATTTTTTTATTTTTTATTTTTTTTATTTCTGAGAGAAAGAGACAGAGAGACAGCATGAGCAAGGGAGGGACAGAGAGAGAGGGAGATACAGAATCTGAAGCAGGCTCCAGGCTCTGAGCTGTCAGCACAGAGCCCGACGCAGGGCTCGAACCCACAAATCATGAGATCAGGACCAGAGCTGAAGTCAGATGCTTAACTGACTGAGCCACCCAGGCGCCCTGCAACTCGTCCATGTTTCAGCAAGTCAGAATTTCCCTCCTTTGGAAGCTGAGACATACTGCAGTGTGTGTGCGCCCCGTTCTGTGCACTTACTTGTCCACAAATGGAACGTCCTCTTTTTGACCATTGTGAGTAAATAATGCTGTGAACGTGGGTGTACAAATACCCCTTCAAGTGTATTCCCACAAGTAGAATTGCTAGATCCTACAGTAATGCTATTTTTAATTTTCAGAGAGAATTCTGTCTTTTTCCCACAGTGTCCACACCACTTAACACTTCCACTGACAGTGCTCAGGGGCTCCAATTTCTCCACAGCCCTTGCTGACACTTGGTGCTTACTTATTTTGATAATAGCCACCCCGGTGGGTGTGTGACAGCTTTGATTTGCGTTTCCCTCTTACTGATGCTGAGCTCATCTTTCCGTGTGCTTATTGGCCACCTGCCTATTTTCCTTGGGTCTCCCTCACTTTGGAAATGAGGAGCTGGGGGCACCTGGGTGGCTCAGTCAGTGAAGCGTCTGACGCTTGGTTTTGGCTCAGATCATGATGGCTGGTTTCATGAGTTTGAGTCCCGTGTCAGGCTCTGTGTTGACAGCATAGACCCTGCTTAGAATTCTCTCCCTCTCTCTCTCTGCCCCTCCCCAATTAGTGCTGTCTCTGTCTCTTTCGAAATAAATAAGTAAATTCAAAAAAGAAAGAAAGAAAGAAAACGAGGTGCCGGTGGGACCTTGGAGGGTCGTCAAGGCCTCCCTCTCCCATCCCCTTGGGGCCGCTGGGCATAGTCTGGATTGTCCTTGGTAAAGTGTCATCCTTTGGCTTCATAGCCTCTGCTTAGCATGCTGACTTCTGCTTTAGACAGGATCCCATGTGAGGGGGGTGCTGAGCCCACTCGGCGTTCGTTCCCTAGCACCTGGAGCAGCACGTGGTTCAGAAGACACAGCCAGTAGCTATTTTAAAACAAGTCAGCCTGGGCTTCATGTCAGTCCTTCAGCTCTCTACCACAGGGACACACTGAAAATAGACTCTCAAGAACCAGCGTGCCTACCAACATACCCAGAAGCCCCATTCTCTGCTTCTTTGGGATTATATTCTACGATACAATCCAGGTTACCTTTCTCTCTCCTCTCTGCATCTGCTGCCCAGCCTAGGATGTTCCCAGCTCATGACACTGGAAGAAACACTTCTTTCTAGCTCCCCTGAGAGCCTTAGGTCGCCTTGCATCTTGTGCCCCTAGAGCATCTGCATTCAAACCTTCTGTGTGTCTCCCTCCACTGTGAGCCTCTCTTCCCATCCCCAGATCAGTGGCTTGAGAACAAGTCTGAGATGGGCTAGCTTCTTCTCGCAACGGCAGCCAGTCAGGTGGTAGCTGGGAGCAGAGGTAATCGGAGAAGCGTGCCCTTTCTCTTTCTTGCCATGTGCTCTTCTCTTTGTATTTTCCTTCTCCAGGGAATGGATGCCTACGGACTGTCCATGCCCCCACCGCAATGAACATCAGTGTACGCGTTGAATGCTCAACTCTGGATTTAGTGCTGCTAACATTCAGCGAGCGCTACGCTCTTCTCGTGTTCAAGAATTTCATCTAGAGCTACTTTGTATGCACGGAAAACGTCTTCCAAACTCTAAGCCCTTAGAAACATCTCTTGTAGACAAGCTAGCTATAAGTTATCTTTAAAAAAAAAAATGGGACCAATACCTCACAGAGTCCCTGGGAAGATTACAACGAATCATGAATTTAAAGTAGCTGGCATCCTAGCGGCACCTGGATAAATACTTCTTATGCAAACAGGATTTTATTGGATGCTCTGAAAAGAACAGTCCCTACCGTTGAATAACACCCTACAGTTTTACGGGCATTTTCTCATGCTTCACCTTACTAAATCTCCGTAGCAACCGTGTGAGGCAGTTCCTGAACGGCCAGGAAGAATGCGGATCGCAAATCATCGTGAGATTACAGATCTTTCCATGTCAAGCAGTGTCTCTCAATACAGTCGTAAGTTCTCCAAGCTGGTGTTTTCTCTTTTCTCAGACATCGTGAATGGCGAAGGCCAAATGAGCCTTTCCACTTTAGTCGTAGCCAAAGGCATCCAATGCTCTATATACCATCCTCCCATTTCCCAGCCAAACTGCTTTTGTTTGCTTGGGATTTGCTCTGTTTTTCTTGCCCCTTTCCTCCTGTGCATTCCCCCCGGTCTTTGGCAAACAATTTCCCCTTGAAGCCCCTCCTCTGTGCGCACATCATCCGGGCGGTGTGGGGGAGAACTTAGTTACTGACCTACAGCATAGATTTACACAGCTTATCTTTTCTTGAGAGGAAACAGGAAAATCTATTTGCTCACGTGGCATTCATTCACAGTCTGGATTCCTGGGGGAGTCCCTGGATTCCTGGGACATACGAGGAAGATACACCTTTTACATCAAGAGTCTGCAATAGGCATAGAGGTTGCTAGAATATTAGGGGGTGTTCTGGGCAGGCAGCTTCCCTGGAGGAAAAAGCTGGAAGTGGATGGACTTCCCAGTCTGAGAGTAAGCGTCGGGCAGGCTGCAGCCAGGGTGACAAGACCATGCATCTCTCCACCAGAGAGAAATCTGGGAACCATGCTGAACTCTTGGTGATTTCTTGTTTTTCTTTTTTTAATGTTTTTTATTTATTTCTGAGAGAGAGAGACAGCATGAGCTGCGGAGGGTCAGAGAGAGAGGGAGAAACAGAATCTGAAACAGGCTCCAGGCTCTGAGCTAGCTGTCAGCACAGATGCTGATGCAAGACTCAAACCCATGAACTGTGAGATCAGGACCTGAGCTGAAGTCGGACGCTTAAAGGACTGAGCCACCCAGGTGCCCGGGTGATTTCTTTCCTCTGATGGCCGTCAGGTTGAAATATGGATGTGTAATCCTTTCTTTGTCACAACACATGAGGACATGATTCAAGGCTTGTCAGAGGTGACCTCACTGCCTAGTGGACAAAGGAAATGAATGACCCAACATGGAGTCAGCTCAAATAGCCTCAGAACATTCTGGAATCCTTTGACTGAATGCAAACCCCAACTAGCAAAGTGAACTAGAGGCTCTAAGTCCATTGGTTACAGATACTTTTTAAGCTCACAGAGTTCAACTCGTTGGCCTCCAAGCCAAATATTGGCATCATATGTCAGGGACCATTTCACAACGTCACCTTCTTCAAGATAACATCAGTGGCCTTCGCCCTGAAAGTCACTTCTGAGCAGGTGCGTGTCCACTGCTGGCCATTAGAAACAGAGGTGAGTGGGACAGAGGATTGTGTTTGCTTCATTTCCTTGCTGTTTTTGAAGCTCACCACCTACACAGGGAGACCAGAAAGATACAACATAGTCTTCACTCTACGCGGGGGCTGCTTTCCTCACACCTACATGGTGTGCAGCTGGGGGGGCTGGCGCTTCTCCATGGTGGGCTCTGGTCCTGTGACCCCAGCCCTCTGGAGGCTCACAGGGCCAGCCCTCTGCGGCCCAGGAAGAAAGAATAGACTTTGTGTTAGACACTTGCTCCTCTCCCCATGCCCTCCACCAAGAGCTTTCTTCCACATCTTAGCTCCCCTCTCTTAAACATTTTCTGATCCTTCCTTTCCCTTGAGGTCCCCACACGCTACAGCTTGTTGAACTTGTTAAAACTGCAAAATCTCCTCCGGGAAGTGATGTCTGTTCCTACAAGTATCAGCTACATGTTTAAAGCACATTTATACAAAATAAATTGCAATTCTCTGGTGGGAGGGAAACACAGCTTGGATCCAGAGAGTGTGGACAATTTACCTCTGATTTTTGGGGGGCACGTGGATGGTTTGCTGGGCAAAGTACTTAAAACTGGACCTGGACCCTTTCTTCAATTTGCATCCATCCACAAACAAGTCCTGAGAATTCTGAATAATACTGGGACTAGGGGCTGATTCATCACTTCAACTGCCATGCAACCCCAATGACTTAGGAACCACTCATCCTAAACTTTTACCAAGCAAATCTACTTCTCTATATTTTCACTCAGAGATGCTACATCTCAGGATTCATTTTAACAGAGAAGTGGATGTGTCCAGAACTCCAACACCCTTCCTTCCTTGATTTCCAGCTGTTAAACCAACCTTGCATTCCTGATATACAGCGCACTTATGGTGAATTATCCTTTCTATAGATTGCTGGACGTGGCTTGCTAGTATTTTGTTGAGAAATTTCTGCATCTATCTTCATGAGGAATATTGGCCTGTAGTTTTTCTTTCTTCCTTCTTGTGATGTTTTCATCTGGTTTTGGCATCACAGTAACACCATCCTTACAGCCTGAGGTGGGGTCGGCTTCAACTCTTGCTTCTCACAACCCATTTTAATTCAGTAGCCACAGTAATATGTTCAATGTAAATCAATCACACCATGTTCTGACCATCCTCTCCAATGACTGCCCATCACCCACCCCATCCACACTGCTTTCCTGGGCCTCTAATGCCCAGCTACCTGCACCTTGACCTTATCTCCTGCCACATGCTCCCTTCCTCCCTTAACTATAGTCACACTCATCTTTTTGAGGTTCTTCCAATCCACCATGCTACTATCTTCCTCAGGCCTTAATCAGTTTTATTTTCTCTGCCTGGAATGCCATGGATGACACCTTACCAGCACGTAGGTCATTGGCCCAACCTCAGGTTCTCAAAGGCCTTCTTTGAGGGTCTCACCTCGCACAGCCTCTATCCCATGGTCACTCTCTGCCCCATTGCTCTGTTGAATTTTTTTTAAGTGCTATGATCTGAAATTGGTTCACTTTTGTACCATCATGTAAGTGCCATGAAGGTGGAGATGTTGTCTCATTGCCTCTTGGACCATCCGTATCTAAGACTGTGAGAGGTTCAGTAAATGCTGGGTAAATGAATAAAGTAGGTGAAGAGGTCTGTACAAGGATATCCATTACAGTTTCTTTAGGAGGTAACATTTAAAATGACATAAATGCCCAACACTAGGGAAATAGTCAAGTAAGGTATAGTGTACCCATAGGATGAAACATCACATAGCCATTTAAAGTGGTATTTACAGGGACGCCTGGGTGGCTGAGTCGGTTAAGCAGTTAAGCATCCAACTTTGGCTCAGGTCATGATCTCGTGGTCCATGAGTTCAAGCCCCACGTCGGGCTCTGAGCTGACGGCTCCGAGCCTGGAGCCTGCTTCAGATTCTGTGTCTCCCTCTCTCTCTGCCCTTTCCCCACTCTTGCTCTATCAAAAATAAAAAAAATATTTAAAAAATAATAAAGTGGTGTTTACAAAATTTTAATGAGATGGAAAGAAGTGCATACTGTTACATGAAAAAAACTCAAGTTACTCTATATACAGCTTAGCCTAATTATATTTTATATCATAGATATATTCTTATAACACAGAATATAAAAATAAAAGGCACAACCCCAAATCTTAACAGTGATAGTCTCTGGGTGGTCCATTAAGGGCAGTTTTAATGCTTCCTTTCTCCTAGTTTGAATGCTCCACATTTTCTCTGATTTGCATGCATTATTTTAATCATAGTATTGTAAATGTTATCACTGTTATGGAATCCAATGTAGTATAGCTAACCGATAATCATTTTGGAGAAGGATTTTTACGTGGGAAGACATTCTCTCTCTCCAAAGCTGAAATGTTCCCTTTGGTAATGTTTCGAGTAGAGATTTCTAAGTGGTTCTGAATATATGGGGTATTAATGGTTTCCTTTGTGCTTTGCCCTGCTTGACTAAGAGAGGAGGTCCAGGCAGTAGCTGGGTATTTTCTTTTTATAATGCTGCCTGACTCACGTCACTGCCCATGGTTGGCCTGATCCTTCTCCCCTTCAGACTCTGGCTGCTGAAGACGAAACCACATTCCATGTATCTCCCTGTCCCTCAAGAATGTACTCTGTGCCTCATGCCCCACTCCATACTAACGATGCTAGTAACACGAAGCACAAAACCACCGCCGCTGGCCTTGCTCTGTGGCTTCGATTGCTCATCGTGGAGATGGCAAACGGCACTCCCATCTGACCTCAGAGCCTCAGGAGCCCTCTGACACATGATCCTGAACTTCACTTACAGCAAAAATCTTTGTGATGCCACAATGCCATTCTATGACCCTACCTGCTGTTCGCAAGAGAGTGCCTTGCCAATACAGGGCTGGAGAGAAAAGAACAAGTAAGAAGGTTCTGCTGCTGCGTACTCACTCTCCCCTTCATCTTTCTCTTCCCTTCCCTGATGCGAATGATGAATCTTTCTGAGTCTAATCTGGCTCTGTCTTTCGATGTGTCCAGTGCCAGTGGATGCCATGGAAACAGCTGCCCCTGTGGTCAGGGAAGCTGGCTGGAGCCTCTGCTGTGTGAAACGATTCATTTCTGAAGAAGGAGCTATGCTCTCTTCTGTGTTTAGACCTCACGTCTGCACCAGGACTGACCTGCTCCATGGGATGGCCCAGAGGTCTAAAGATCACCTCTGTGCTGTGAGGAATAGCAACCTGTCTATGCTATTTTGAAGGCATGAAAACATGCAAAGATTTCTGCCTAAGACAGGAGCCAAGCCGGAGCTCCTCCTTCTGGGCCAGGACATCAGTAGAGGCTGAGGTGTCTGGTAGGATCTGGAAGCCTATGTGTGCCCGCGCTCTCTCGCCTCCCTGCATGGTAGTCTTGCATAACAGTTACTGGGCCGCTAGAATTCCTAAAGAGTTTCAAGGATTCCAGAAAGCAGCCAAATGACTGAGAAGCAGGACAAATTCCAGAGATCAGCAAGTTCAGAAAAACTAGGGCGCCATATGGAGAGCGCCTGTATGCCTGACTCCCAGAGGGAAGAGGGAATCTTATTACAGGTTTTCTTCTGGGACTCTCTCTTTCATTTGGCCATACCATTAAATCAGCCAAGGTGTTTTCTCTTAAATGAACAAAATATGCTGACATTAATAATAACAAGCGCTGATATTAAGCACTTTTTACACTAGACCCCATGCTAGACACTTTGATGCCCCCATCTCGCTCAGAGTAAGAGTCGAGGACTCCCCGCTTCCGGTCCTCCAGAGCCCCTCCCACGTCCTGGCCCCTGCCCTTCTTTTACACACAGCCCCTGGTCTCCTGGGTCATCTGACACAAAGGCCGCCCCTCCTGGGGTCTGTGCACCTGAACCTTCTCTACCACACGCTCCATGCACAGAGCTCCCCTCCAGGCTTCCTCAGGGACACCCATTCCTTACAGAGTCACCTCCTGCCCAGTACCTTTGCCACCAGCTCTACCTGGAGGTTCGCCGTAGCGTCTGTCAACACGTGACCATCTAGCACGGTTGTATCTACCCTTGGCTTGTTTTTGCCTCCACAGAATGGATGCCCAGGGAAACCAAAAGCTCGTTTTCCTTAGGCTGCATCCCCGTGCTGGAAACCATTCCTGTCCAAAGGTGACACACAGCTCAACAGCACTCAGCATCAGAGAAACGCAGATCCAAGCACAGTGAGATGCCACCTCCCCCCTCAGAAGATGGCCACCATCAAAACCATGGGAGATAAGTGTTGATGAAGGTGTGGAGAAACGGGAACCCTGTGCAAGGCTGGTGGGATGGAAGGTGGTGCGGCCATTCTGGGATACAGCATGGCGGAGCCTCGGAAAATTAAAAATAACACTACCATATGACCCAGCAACCCCACTTCTGGGTATACATTCACAAGGATTCAAGGAAGGGCCTCAAAGAGATATTTGCACCCCAATATTCACAACAGCAGTATTCACAAGAACCGAGAGGTAGCAGCAGTCCAAATACCCATCGACAGATGAATGGCTATGCAGAATGTGTTCTATGCGCATAACGGAGTATTTGTTATTCAGCCTTAAAGAGGAAGGAAATCCTGTCACACACTACCACATGGAGGAAGCCTGAGGACATGGTGCTAAGTCACAGAGAGAGACAAATGCTATATGATCCCATTATGTGGGGGCACCTAGGTAGCCGGAGTTCAGCCCCAGCTCGGATTCTCAGAGTGATGAGGGGACCATGTGGCTAGGTGCCTGGCCTCCTGGACCTGGGCACTGTCTCTGACACCCCTAGGTTGGCAAGCTGTCCACCAGGTGGTCCTTTGTGGTACTTCCAGGGAGAGCCAACCCCTGTCCCATGCGCCTGCCCCAGGAGGAGCCCCGCCCGAGAAGAAACTGCCCCATGGAGCTGGCGGTCAGGTCAGCCCGGCGCGGGAACACGTCTATAATCCGCTTCCTTACAAAGCAGAAATATACAGGAGAAAGTTCAGCGGCTGCAGGTGGGGATGAATCCTGAGGGCTTGGAGGTACAGCCCAGGGTAGAAGATAGCAAAGCCACTCGATGCCTCTCGGAGCTGCTTCCAGAGGCTTCTGAAGAGAGCCGTGGGAAGGTGGGGCCGCAGCTACCCCAGGCAGAACCACGGAGGGTGACCTCAGGCCCGCCCCGGGCAGGCAGAGCGTCGAAGCCTCAGGGGGCCCAGAGCACTCCCAAATGTTTGTGGCCACACACTGAAATCAGGCCCCTTCTCAGGAGCTCTGCAGGTGTCCACGGAGCCCCTGTTAGGTGCCCCACAGAGGCTGGCTTCTCCTGCCACTTAGAGGGAGTCTAGATCAGGGGCCCAAGGTGCTTTTGCTCTAAAATCATTCTATGAGCAGAATGTCAGGATCTCCGGGGTGCAGTTGGGAGACCCAGCTCAGGATCCTTTCAGGCACCTCAGGGCTGGGGACTGTGTCCCAAAGCATTGCACAGATTGGCTCGTGGGGCCACGGACAACCACGTGAGTGCATGTGACTAGCGCCCACGTGCTTGGTCCCGGCCAGCAAGGGAGCCGAGGGTCTACTCAGGTCCCTCTGGTGCTGCGTTCCGCATCAGCACCACCTGGTACTGTATAGACCTGTAGATTCTCAGACCCTGCTCCAGACCCCCCAAGTCAGGAACTCTCAGGTGGGGCCCCCGAGACCTGTTTTAATTGGCCAAACCTCCAGGGGTTTCTGATGTACTGTAAGGCGAGAGCCGCTGCTCTGTCTGGGACAGACTCACGTCGTCAGCCTGGTGCGAGGGCGCGCTCGCCGGGGAGGGAACGTCCTTCGGGAGGGGTGAGCACAGCCTCGCCTTGATAAAGCACGTGAAATCCCACAGCAGCGTGGCTGCGCGTCTGTGCTCCTGTGGTGCCCTGCAGAGTTCAAAGCTCACCCTGGCCTTCTTCTCCGCGTCAGTGTTCCAGTTTTTCACTCTTTCTTTATGGAGGTGCGTGGGCCCTAGTCTCCGACATTGACCTCGTGGCCTGGGCCAGGCTCAGAGCTTCCCAGAGGCCAGGGCTGGGAGGTGCAAAGGCACTGAGCGTCCCACGTACTTAGAGGCAAGAAGGGAGGTAAGAGCGGAGCGTGCCCGGTGTGGTGGGCACTGTGCTGGGCACCCGGTGTGGCGGTGACCTTGCTCGGGCCTCCCAGCTGCCCCATGCAAGAGAGATGTGCATCCTCCAGTCCAGGTCTCAATCCTGGGTGTGCGTGGAATTTGCAGGGGAGCTTTAAATCCTGAGGACGCAGGTCCCACATTCTCTCCTATCGGTCCGGGGGAAGTCTGGGCATCAGAATTCTCAACGCCCCCCAGGGGGATTCTGATGGGCACCCGAGTTAACAACCACTACTTGGGAGCCTAAAGTCTAGGCCTTCGCTCTTGAAGGTCTGCTCCCTGGACCGGCAAGCCTCAGGGCAGCCTAGGGACTTAGAAACGCACTCCGGTCCCGTCTCAGCCCCACCCCCATCCAGTGAGCCCCTTCCTTCTCGGTGACTTGGGTGCAGGCTGAAGTTTCCGGATACCGGCCGGCTGGTAAAACTTGGCGGCATTTTCCAATCTGCTGGGGGTTTAACATGCAGTCTGACGCCCGGGCGCCTTCTGGGCAGTTAAGTCAGAGTGGGTGGTTTCTGATATTCACAGGTGATCTGTTCTGCAGGTGTTTTGTGTGCAGACACGTGTGAGAAGCTCTGGGCTAGGAGGGTGGAGGGTAACGGAAGAGCAAAGGCCTCTCCCCCACCAAGGCAACTGAAGAGTCTCTCATGGTTTGCCTCCCTCTCTGTTTTCTTCTCATTTTTCCTTCCTTTCCCTCATATTCATCTGTTGAGTTTCTCAAATTCCACGTATGAATGAAATCATACGGTATCTCTCTTTCTCTGACTGATTTACTTTAACATAATACCCTCCAGTTCCATCCACATTGTTGCAAATGGCAAAATTTCATTCTTTTAAAAAAAATTTTAGAAGCATGAGCATGGGAGGCGCAGAGATAGGGGGAGATACAGAATCCCAAGCAGGCTCCAGCTCTGAGCTGTCAGCACGGAGCCTGACGTGGGGCTTAAACTCACAAACTGCGAGATCACGATCTGAGCCCAAGTCGGACGCCTAACGGACTGAGCCACCCAGGTGCCCCTTATTTTTGGGGAGTTGAGTCTGGTGAGTTCCTTATAGATTTTGGATACAAACCCTTTAGCTGATAGGTCGTTTGCAAATATCTTCTCCCATTCCGTCGGTTGCCTTTCCGTTCTGTCGATTGTTTCCTTCGCTGTGCAGAAGCTTTTTATCTTGATGAGGTCCCGGTAGCTCATCTTTGCTCTTATTTCCTTTGCCCTGGAGACATGTCAATTCCCATGACGGGGGTATTTGGGGAGCACGGCCCACACACCTGCTGGGGGCGTAGCATGAAATACCCACTATTGCCCCTGACCTCTACAATCTGATTAAATCATGCACAGGCATGTGGCGCAAGGTCAGGTAACCTGTCATCTGGCCACCAGCCTACAATGTAGCTTCACACAAAAAGGACCAAACAGGGGAAATGGTGGTTATCACTTCCAACAGCATGTTTTTCCAGGAATGCCGATGGGATAGATAAAGACACGCATAGAAGTTGGCTGAGTCATGTGATGATAAAGGGATGGGGGCTCACCCCCTTGTGAGGAAACCTCAGTGCTCTTGGCCAGCCAGCAGCTCAGCTGGAGGCCCCTTAGAGCCGTTGCCCAGTGCCTACTACAATCCAATCTCTTGGCGAAGTGGCCCCGTGTTCAAGATCCTGGCCATTCTTCAAAGCTCTCCTTATTTCTTCTGGGATGACCTAAATGAAGCTGTTTTGCAATCAGAAGGGGATCATTCCCATTTGACAGATGAGAAAACTGAGGTTCAGGGAGGTTAAGTCATGGGCTCGACATCCTAAAGGCAGACGGATGCCCAAACTCAGCATCACCTAGACAACAATATCTGGAATGCCAGCCTTTGGTGGGAACACAGGAGGAGAGGGCAAGCTGAACCTTCTTGGTGAATTGTGTTCCAGACCTGAGGCCAGGAAGTGGATCACTGCCCTCGCTCCTCCACCAGCCTGGCGGGATGTGGGGAAGGGGCGCAGGACAGAGACCCCTCTGAGCCCCTTCCTGGCTGCCATCTCCGCCCCGATGCCTCAGCCCCGAGGGCCACCTGAAGGGCCTTACAAGTAACCTGAGGCGAGGACAGCACAGCCTCACCCCAACTGCTGAGAAGGGATCTGCCTGTTGATCAAAAGAGGGGCAGGCGAGCCCCACAGGCTGGGACCGCAGCGGGGCACACAGGCCTTGGCACCCCAGGCGAGCCGGCATCTCATCTCCCATGCCTCCTTCCCTTCACCGCTCCAATTTTAATGGCTGTCTGTGGTTCACACACACAGATGCCCAGGATCTTTCCAGAATGATTCATTCCCTGCAACTTTCCCCCTGGGGTTTGGCAGGAGTTACTCGGTTTGACTTTTAATAACATTCTTAGCAGTAAATGCTGTTGACCAGGCTTCACTCCGCACGGGTGGGAAATGATTAGTGGGATTTCTGACATGAAGCCCCGAGGGCTTGTCGTAGGAGACGGCTCCTATCCATCGCTCCAGTATCCTGCCCCATTCGGGGGAGCAGTTTCACACGGAAGAGACTTTCCTTCCTGCCTGCCTGTCATCTCTGAGGGCAGTTTGCTGGCCCTAATGGCTCCTCCCAGGGGGTCGGCCATTTCCTTCTAACTCTCCTCCTCAACTGAACCTGTCTTAGAAGACAGATCATGTGGAATATCGCGGAAATTCACTTTTGTTCCAAAAAACAGAACATATTCAGGCTACAAGTGATGACCTTTAAAAGATCCAGTGCCCTTGGGAACACAAAGATGCTGACTAAGGCCCCAAGGCCTTGAGAATTTGCCTTAAGAGGCCTGCGGGGATTGAGTGCAAATATTGTTCGCATCACAAGTCTCTGGTTTCTAGGACAGAGGTAAAGGATATGACTAAGGCAGGGGACTGCGCACCACTTTTTCATTTCCATTTCCGCCAGCTCAAGGGACTTCCCTGCTGAGGCGCGAGCCGCGGTTGGTTGCACGGGGCTGCAAGAAGTAGCCTGATTTGGCCTGACCCACCGGGGAGGAGGGCCGAAGGTGCTCGTGCCTTGAGCCCACCGCGTCAAGCACTTCGTTCAGAAGCACAAGCAGCAAGCTGGTGGGTGAGACGGTCTCGCTCTTCCTTCAAGCACCACACACAAGCCCCCATATAAAAGGCAGGGGGGTCTGTGAGCCGTGGGGCGTCCGTGCCCTGATGGACACAAATATCCAGGGAAGAGAGTCGCTCCTTCCACATTTACCCACTAGTCTCCTCTTGGCTGCACTGTCAAGGGCAGTATAAATTAGTTGCCCAGCCAAGGGGGAAGGCTCACAGGGGAATTGCCCAGCCCTCGGCCAGGCCCCGACTAGCCTCCATTGGTCGGGCAAATGGGTGGGCTTCCCTCCAGGTACCCGTGGGTGGAGGGGACCCAAAGAGCCCGTGGGAAGAGGCTTCCTTGCAAGGGGGAAGGGGCCCGGCAGGACGGGCTGAACCAGACAACCAAATCCGGCTGGTCAGTAGGAGTGAGGATTCTGAGGGCAGCGCCCTTGGCTTAAGCAATAGAAATGGATTGTGTGGCAATCTGTAGTCAAGGAGTCCAAAACCACAGGGCTGACGGGGTTGGGTCCTCCCCCGGGCTGTGAGGGAGAAGTCCCTCCCCGCCTCCTTCTGTGACTTGTAGGTGGCTGTCCTCTGCCTGCGTCTTCACACCGTCTTCCCTCTGCATGTTCATCTCTGGGTCCAAATTTCCTTTTCTGATAAGAACACCGGTCATATTGGTCCTTATGGGGTCAGGATGACCCCAGCTTAACTCGTTACCTTTGCAATGACCCTGTGTCCAAATAAGGCCCCATGCTGAGGGTCCCGGGAGTTAGGACTTCGATACAAGCAGCCTGTAACACACCAGGACCCTGGCACAGCATAGCACGGCCTCACTCCTCACTGGAGAAGGATGCGATCACACCGCTCCGGGCTGTAGAGCATCTAGCATCCCAGGAGTCAGTCCATGTAACCCTGAGGGAGAGCTCTGCACCCTGTGGAACTCCGGCATGGAGCAGGAAGCAGCTGGCATGTCCCCCAAGTGGCTCCGACTGGTCCTGAGCCGTGGCGGGAACCTTGGTGCCAGGAATTGTGGGTCAAGCAGGGCGCCAGCAGGAACACACGTACCACATCCCTCTGTCTGGAAGCTGGTGTGCTTCGTGTGTACACGGGGCTCCCAGGGACGCCTGGAAGGTGGAGAGATCTCTGTAGAAGCAGAAAGGAGCCAGCAACGGGGCCCTTACAGCACATGGCTCCCTCTCTTACCTGTCTGCGGGATAGCAAAGCGTGTTTTCTATCTTCATCTGTCTCTGTAACCCTAGAAACTAGCACAGCATCAACGCTTAATATATTTGTGGAGAATGAACGGGTGAACGAGAGAAACGAGGCATTTCGGACCTCTGGAAGGAAAATCAATTCATCAATTAATCATTCTGTTAGAAACTGTCTACCTGTAGCTGTGCTGGGTGCTGTGAAGAGCACCCAGAAATAGATGACGTGGCTCATTAATTCAGTCATTGGCTCAGGAAAGAATTTATTGAGTGCCTTTTCTGTACCTTTTCTGTGCTCTGAGGATCCTCAGGTTACAAAGAAGGAGCTCAGATTAGCCATCCTGAAAAATAAACACAACTGGAGTAAGGCGTTCAGGGTCATGCTGAACTACGTGGTCCTGGTGGCCAGTCTGCATCAGAGAAGGAGAAATCAAGGCTGCGACTGAAATCCACCAAATCTTCAGGAGAGGAGGGGCCTGTGTTGTGCACTGTCCAAGAAAGGGTGAGTGGTGGGGACCCAGGAAATGGGATGCGAGTCACACGGGATGGAAGACGGGGTGACAAGCCCGAAGAGGGAGGCCATGTTTGCACTTTTCTGGGAATAAGTGTTGGAAAATCATGGGAAATAAGAAAGAGATGAATCAACAGCATTTGATCCTCCAGATGAAGGCTGGGCAAGCCTTTCCTACCATAAAGGACAAAAGAGTGTTTCCGGCTTTATGGACACCCCGTGGTCCCTGTTGCAACTACTCACCTCTGCCGTCGTGGTGTGAAAAGAGACACACATAAAGGAGAGAGTGGCTGTGCTCCAATAAAACTTTATAGATGTTGAAATTTGATTTCATATAATTCTCACTTCATCAAATACTTTCTTCTTTTGTTTTGTTTTCCAGCTGTCTTAGTCTGCTGAGGCTGTTCTAACAGAATGCTGTTGGTCGGGGTGGTTTACAAGCAATAGCAGTGCGTGTCTCATTGTTCTAAAGGCTGGGAAGTCCAAGATCAAGGCACCTGCACATTTGGTATCTGGTGAGACCCCGCTTCCTGGTTCATACGTGGCTGTCTTCGCCCTGTGTCCTCACATGGCTCTCTGGGCTCTCAAATTTTCCTTCTCTCAGTCATGTTAAGACATAATTGACATATAACTTGGTATTAGTTTCAGGTAAACAACGTAACACTTTGACATAGGTGTGTATTGCAAGATGGTGGCCACAATAATAGCTAACGTCTATCGCTTCACATAGTTACAATTGTTTTCTTGTGCTGAGAACTTTCAAGATCCATGCTCCAGGCTCTTAGCAACTTTCCAGTCAACAATACAGAACACAAAAGTGTTAGTCACCACTCCACACATGGCATCCTCAGGACTTATTGATCTTATAACTGAAATTTTGTCTCTTTTGGTCACCTTTACCCACCCCATCCCCCTCATTTACCACCTCTGGTGACCATTGTTCTAGTCTGTTTCTATGAGTTTGGGTTTCTCTTTTTAGATTCCACATATACGTGAGATCATATGGCATTTGTCTTTGTCTGACTTATCTCACTTAACGTGATGCCCTCCAGGTCCGTCCATATTGCCACTAATGGCAGGACTGCCCTCTTTATGACCACATAATACTCCATCGTGTGGGGCCTCTCTTATAAGGGACACTGATACCATCCACGGGACTCTGCCCTCATGACCTAATCACCTCCCCAAGGCCCGCCCCCAAGTACCATCTCCTTGGAGATTACATTTCCACATATAAATTTTATGGGGACACGAACATTCAGTCTATAGCACCAATCATTTAAACACATAAAGCCCATTCTTAGCTTGTGGGCCATCCAGAAATAGGTGGTGGCCAGATTTAGCTCACGGGCCATAGTCTGCAAGCCCCGGCGTGCATCGATATTTCTCGGGCTTCAGTGTGAAGCTGTGGACACTGACCAGTAAGGCTGGGGTGGGATCTGAGACCCTCAGTTTCTAACAAGCTGTCGGGAGCAGCCAGCATGGCCAGTCCTCAGCCTCCTCACTCTGAGAATCATTGGGGCAGAGGCTGGAAGGCATCCAAGCAAGGTGTGTGGAGGCTGAAGGAGCCGGCCTGTGGCGCCCGCAGAGGATGGTGGGCACTGTGGTTTCCTGTGCTGGGGGGAGGGGCACCTTGAGCACTGGTGGATATTCCACAATGAGCATCGACCTTTGCCAAAAACCAAAACGTGGCATCTTTTCCTGATTTGCGTGTGTTGTTTTTATCATGGACGGTATTTGGCTGGTTGATACTGTGATTTATAAGAAATATGCATTTGGGGGATGCCGGCCGGCGGGGAGCTCAGTCGGTTGACTGTCTGACTCTTGATTTCAGCTCAGGTCATGATCTCACGGTTCGTGAGATGGAGCTCTGTGTCGGGCTCTGGGCTGACAGCTGTGAACCTGCTTGGGATTCTCTCTCTCCCGCTCTCTCTGCCCCTCCCCTGCTCATGCTCCCTGTTTCCCCCTTGCTCTCTTCCAAAATAAATAAGTAAACTTAAAAACAATAGATATATGTATTTGGCCTTCGTCCCTATTTCCAGCATATGGCTCCTAAAACCCTTGGCATTTCCCAAGTGATGAGAGCATAGAGGTGTCTTTTGTCATATTGGTGAGGGGACCTTTGGAAAGCATCTGAGGGTGGGGGCTGGTCACCGGGAGAATCAACAGAGGAATAGAGGGTTGGGATATTCAATCCCACGCCCTGACCTCTGGGGAGGGGGGAGGGGCTGGAGGTTGGGTCAATGGCCAACCGCCAATGATGTAATCAATCCTGTGTAATGAATGAAGCCTCCAAAAAACACAAAAGTAAAGGATGGGATTCGGAGAGCTTCTGGACTGATGAACACATGGAGGCGTTTGGAGCACGGAAGCTCCTCGCCCTTTCCCACGTCCTGCCCCCTGCGTCTCCTCCGTCTGGCTGTTCCTGAGTTCTATCTTCTTATAATAAACCAGTGATCTAGAGAGTTCTGTGAACCACTCTGGCCAATTTAATGCGACCAGAGGAACAGGTGTGGTAACCTCTGATTTATATCCCATCAGTTGGCAGCCCAGGTGACAACCTACACTGGCAGCTGGTGTCTGAAACCGAAGGCTGGGTTGTTGCAGCCTCTGATCTGTAGCCGGTTGGTCAGAAACACCAGCCCCACAACCCGGGCTTGTGCTGGGCGTCTGAAATGGGCAGGGGTGTGGCGTGCAGGCAGTCTGGTAAGACTGAGCCCTCAGCCTGCTGCTGTCCGAGAACTGCCTGTTGGTATGACGAAGCCCCCCCCCCCCAATTCTGGAATCGGTTGTAGGCACCCCTAGAGCTAAGCATCCAAAGAGCCCTCATCTTTTATAGCAAATGCGGATGACAATGTGGCACGTGTCTTGGGTGCTGGGGGACAGGGAGGAGCATCATCCAGCGGCTCTGAAGAGAGAAGCTTCCTGCTGAGGGCTGGGGATGCCTAGCCCTTCCGTTACCATGTTCCAGGTTCCCTGAGCTGTGGCAGCTGGCCAGCCGGGCCGAGGCTGCAAGAGGCCGTCTGACGGCGGGACCTGAGGCCTCCCCTGGGAGCCTGCACGGTGTCCGCATCACGCGTGCACGTCTGAAACGGAGCCTAAAATGTGTTGCCTTAACAACAGCCAATATGGATAATTTGGCTCCATATATTTAATAGACACCTGTTAACAATTAAAGCGTGAGCTGAAACAAATACCTGAAGCAGCTAGGAACCCGCTTGTCTGCGCACAGCACGCCCAAAGAGTGATCTTGTAATTTTAAAATAATATGACTAACAAGACTGAAAATACAGAAACGCAAAAATACAGCTTGTCCTGAAGGCTGTCCCTCCTCCCCCGCGCCCCCTCCCCCCCAGGCTGGCCAAGCAGCCCTGGGCCCTGGGGGCGTGTGAGCAGCTCACTCGGCCTCCAGCCCCTCCTGCCTCTCCAGGACCCCTGGCCCTCGCTCCCGCGTGGCTTTGGTGTCATCTAGGCACGACACCAGGCATGGCTGGACATGGACGGTCTCGACCTAGAGTCTGTGCGGACGGGGTCCTCAGAACCTATGTCTCTTGTCTTTTTGTGGTTTGTTTCCGACTCCCCAGGGTACGATTTCTGCTTGAGTACCAGCCCCTCCCCACACGAAAGCTCGGATGGTGGCCCAGCCCCAGGGTCTAACCCCCACCCCCCCCACCCCACACTCAGAGCTTCCTGCAAAACCCTGCCCGAGGCCCTGCCCAGGCGAAGATGCCTGGTTTTCCTGGCTCTCAGTGGAGTCAGGTCTAGAATCTTCCTTGTTCTCACATTCATTCTAGCACCTGGATGTGCATCTGGAGGCGAAGGCTACCCTTTAAATGCTAATATCCCCCAAGGGTTCTGCCTGGGGCTCTCGTGAGCTAGCTGATTCCAATATGCAAAGGCCCTTGGGGCTCCAGGAGCCAGCTCTGATGAAGGGGGGAAGGAAGCAGGGTGCAGAGTGGACGTCTGGGAAAGCCAGAGGGCAGTTCAAGGGCACTGGTGCCACTGGAGATGGGAGAGAAGGAGAAGGGGGCTGGAGGGCGGAGAGCAAAGGCGGGCCAGTACTGCCTTACTTAGGGCGACAGGATCTGCACCTGCCCCTTCCCGGCCACGCCGATCAGCTACTTGGTTAGTCGATGCCGAATTAAGACAAGCCTGGCTTGGAAGGGTGACCGGCCCAGCCTCCCCCTCGCCCTCTCCTCCTGCATCACCCATCTCCACAGCCTGCGGTAGAGTCCTCTCCCTCTCACAGAGACAGGACAGAACATGGGAAAGCAGGGGAGAAGCGCCTGGTGACGGGCTCTGAGTCTCTGCCAGCGCTGCCCCCGGTCACGGTTCAGTATCTGGGGTTTCCCTGTCTGGGCTCCGCAAACTGTCAGTATTTCTGCAGCTGTGGTTGAATGCGCCTCAGAGCGTGTCTTTTTTTAAAAAATTTTTTAATGTTTAATTTATTTCTGAGAGAGAGAGAGAGACCGGATGAGCAGGGGAGGGGCAGAGAGAGAGAGGGAGACACAGAATCCAAAACAGGCTCCAGTCTCTGAGCCATCAGCACAGAGCCGGACGTGGGGCTCGAACCCACGAACCATGAGATCATGACCTGAGCCGAAGTTGGACGCTCAACCGACTGAGCCACCCAGGTGCCCCCAAAGAGCGTGTCTTTATCAGAGTAATGAACTTCTGGAGGGCACACCTGCTATTCGGGTTGGGGGCTTTGGAATTCAGCGTAAACACAGGTTTACTGAACGCTCACACTGCCAGAGGCTCTCTGTGTGTCTGCCTGTCTGCTGGGCCCCACCCCACCCCCACCCCATCCTGGGCTGTGCCCTTCGGACCCATACCCAGGCTTCGGTTCCCAACAGCATCTTCTGTCTGCGGCACCGAATGTAATATCGCTCAGAAGCCACTGGTGTCTGTAAAGAAGGAAGTTATTTCACGTGCTCCCTGTTGCCAAGGCAACCACTTCCGCAGAACCCAAAACATTAATATCTCTCCCCCTTGCATCTGTTTTCCGGTCAGATTTTTTCCTGCAGTGACATCTAGTGACCACACGGAACAAAAAGCCCCCAATGATTTATGCCTGTCCTTGAGGGTAATTGAGAGCAAGAAAGTGCAGGTGAGCCTCCGACCCCGCACGCCCACCCAGGCTCTGGCCGCACCGTGGGAGCCCCCCCACCTGCTGCCCCGGGGGCCTGTGGTGCACACCTACACATAGCGGCGTGTGGTCAGGATCTGCTTCTGACCGTCATTTCTTGCCACAGTAGCCTTTTTAAAGGTGTTCTGTGTTTTCAGCTGGTGTGCTGTAACCTTGCGTTGCCCGTGCAGCTATTTCTATTTTGTGACTCATTCCGGATCTCAGGTTGCCTTTCTCTGACACTCAGCAGGAATCTGGGCTTCCTCCCCCAGCTGCCGGTCCCTGCCCCGAGAGGGGACGCCCACAGACCTGAACAGCAAGCTGAAGACACAGGGACAAATGGTCACACAACACGTATGAATGATGGTGATACAAGCCTTTGCTAAACAGACCCCTCCAGTGACCTTGAACGGGGACATGACACAGACAGAATCTTCCCCGCAGGCCAGGGGCTTCTTGTCCAGGAAGAGCAGCGCAGTCGTCTCTCATGGGGACCCGGGAGGCACAGATGGCCAGTCGGGACGAATTCAGGACTCGGACGGTCTTTCTGCTTCCGGGGAGATCACGAGCTCCACTTCCTTGGATCAGCCTGGTTTCCACCGCGGTCCCCTCCATGGGGGAGTTCTCCAAGGGCCACTGTCCCTCATTCCTCCTGGTATTCTCACCCTTTTCAGGATGACTAGGCTGCTACCCCACCAGGAGGCGCCCTCGCTAGCTTTCCACTGCACTGGGCACTGTGCTCAGCACTGGATAACCCCGACCTAAGACCCAGCATGTGCAGACATGACGGAAAGACCATTCCAGGCATGGGGGCCTCCATGAGAAGGGCGCAAGGGGAATGGGGTCCAGAAAAAGTGAGGTGCGAGTGAGGGCGAGAATGTGACTCGAAGGCATTGACCCATGCGGTCTTACCTGGGTTTATAAAATATCCCTCCAGATGCCGGTGGACTGCGCCAGAGAGGAGGGGGAGGCGCGGGAGGCCTGCGCCGTGGCCCGGGTGAGCGAGGTGGTGTCCTGGGCTGGACTGGTGTCACAGAGACGGGGAAAACGGACAAGAATCCGGGTCTGCTGTGGAGGTGGAACCCCTAGGGACACGGTAATGAACTGGAGGTAGAATCTGCCGGGATGGAGTGTTGAATGCTTTGCTGGGTGTGGGGAGGCCGAGAGGTTGACGCCCAGGTTTCCAGCGTGAGTGACCCAGGGGGCGGTGGGGCCGCTTGCAGGACAGAAGGAGAAGGAGCAGGTGGGAGGAGGGAAAAGAGAAGAGTTGGATTTTGCCTCACAAACTCGAGGGGTCTACGAAACAAAATGGAAGTGAAGATATCCGAATGGAAATATTTTTTTAAAAATTTTTAATGCTTTGTTATTTATTTCTGAGAGGGAGACAGCATGGGCAGGGGAGGGTCAGAGAGAGAGGGAGACACAGAATCTGAAGCAGGCTCCAGGCTCTGAGCTGGCAGTCAGCACAGAGGCCGACGCGGGGCTCAAACCCACAAACTGTGAGATCATGACCTGAGCCGAAGTCCGACGTTTAACTGACTGAGCCGCCCAGGCGCCCCCCAAATGGGAATATCACATAGTCAATTGGCTGGTGATCTTGGAACTTGGAGGAAAGGAATGAACCAGAGATGTAAGTTTGGGAACTATTAGCATATATATGGCTTTAAAAGCCTTGTGCAAGGGCGCCTGGGTGGCTCAGTCGGTTAGGCGTCTGACTTCAGCTCAGGCCATGAGATCATGAGTTTGAGCCCCGCATTGGGCTCTGTGCTGCCAGCTCAGAGCCTGGAGCCTGCTTCGGATTCTGTGTCTCCCTCTCTCGCCACCCCTCTCCCCCTCGAGCTCTGTCTGTCTGTCTGTCTGTCTCTCAAAAAGAAATAATTATTAAAGGAATTTTTTAATGAAAGCCTTGTGCAAATTATCATGGTAACTCACTCCCATGGCTTGAATTCCTTCATGTATTGTGAGCCAGGCTGTATTGGTGAGGCCCTAGCGGGGGCAGGACACACACTCAGAGTGGGATAGTTCGAGGAAGGTTTAACGAGGCAGCAGTTTGAGCAATGGCCCCAAAGAGATCAAGCTCTAATCCCTGGAACCTGCAAATGTTGCCTTATATGGTGAAGACTTTGCAGAGGTGAATAAGGGTCTTGCAATGGGGAGACCATCCTAGAGCGTCCTGGTGGGCCCTCAGTGCAGTCACAAGTGTCCTCGTAAGAGAGAGGTGGAGGGAGGTGGGACCGAGCCCAGAGAAGGCAATGCGAGCCTGGAGGCAGAGACTGGAGGTACGCAGCCCTGGGCCAAGCAGGGCCGGCAGATACCCAGAGCTGGAAAGGCAAGGGAAGGGTTCTCACCAGAATCCTCCAGATGCAAGAACAACCCTGCAGAGACCTTGATGGCAGCCAGCAGTCTTGACTTTGGACTTCCCGCCTCCAGAACTATGAGAGAATAATGTGTTGTTTTGAGCTACTACGTTTCTGATGATACGTTATTCATTAGTAGTAATGGAGGAGCTCTTTACAAAGGTCTGGGCCCAGTGCAGGGAAATACTGAAGCCCAGAGCCAAACACCGGGGCGAGTATTAGCATCTCCAGACCCCAGGACCAGCGCGGGAGCAGTTGCCAGAACTTGGAAGGAGGGACACAGGTGAAGAAGACTTCCCTGAGAAGAGCAGTGACGGTCAACCTGAAGGGGCCTGCAGGGAGGGCTCTGGGGGGACAGACACCGCAGCTTCTCCCCCTCCAACATCTGCTGGCTGCCCCAGTCGCTAACCCTCTGAACCAGAACCCCAGGTGGATATACAGGCAGCGTTGAGGGGCCTGGAGGTGGTGGGCCTGTGGGGACAGAGCTCTCCAGCTCGTGACCAGTGAGGGGGTTACTCCAAGGGGTTCCATGATGTGCGCTGGCCTATCTGAGCCTCCGAGGCCCGGGCTATCAGAATGATACCAGTACTCGCTGACTGGGAAGCGTTGGGTAGGAAATAGGTCAACGTGTAAGGCCCTGACCTACAGCAGGTGCTCAGAAAATGTCGAGTAATAAAAAGATCGGAGCCTTGAATCATAAATCATGTAAACACGTGCGGGACCCAACAGAGCACGAGGAACACTGGAGATCGGCGACACGGAGAGAGGGCATGAGAAGCGACCTTTCTAGGAATTTGAAGCGTGATGTGGTTTTACTCTGGAGTAATTAACTGGAAAATACCAGTCCTGTTCTCTATTAGGGAAGTCGTCGTTTGTGCTTGCGACGTCGAATAGACTTCATGAATGCCACCAGGAGGCACGTGAGCGGTGCCCTGGTCACTCACGTGTCCCTGCCATGGCTGCCCCGTCTTCTCTGTTCTAGTTGCTTCCAGGCAGACACTCAGGCTCAATGCCAGCCTGCAGGTGAGGGTTCCCCTTCCACATGGAGCTCCCCCACCTTCCCCTTCCTGTGATCACATCATCTCTTCGAATCAGACGTGACGATGGATGATGAGGAACGGGAGGAGCTCTCACGTGCTGCACGCCCAGCTGGCCACCACTCTCAGCTTGGGGCCGTGATGTTGTGATTTATAATCAGAAATACCTATTTCATCTCCACCCAGTTCTGGCTCAAAGCTCCTAAAATCCTTGGAGTTTCCTAAGTGATAAGAGACACAAAGGTGTCCTTGTTACGCTACTGAGGTGACTTCTGGAAAGCCCCTGAGGATGGGGGCTGAGTGGCAGGACAACCAACAGTGTGACTACAGGCCTGGAAAATTCCACCCCACCCACTCCCACAAGAGGGGAGGTTGGATGAATCACCAATGGCCAATGGTTCAATCAGTCATACCTATGCAATAAAGCCTCTAAAAATCCC
This sequence comes from Crocuta crocuta, assembly GCF_008692635.1. NCBI lineage: Eukaryota > Metazoa > Chordata > Mammalia > Carnivora > Hyaenidae > Crocuta > Crocuta crocuta. The sequence goes on from NW_027527429.1 coordinate 5,147,649, forward strand.
AGACAGACAGGGTTTGGGCAGCTGCTGGGCTGGTGAACGCATGGAGGTGCGGGAAGGGTGGGGCTCTCAGCAGACACAGAAGCTCCATGTCCCTGCCTCACGCCTTGTCCTGCTCATGCCCTCCACCTGCCTATCCTGAATTATAGCCTTTTACAATAAGCTGATGATCTGGTGAGTCACATGCTTCTCTGAGTTCTGAAAGCCAGTCTAGTAACTTAATGGAACCAAAGAATGGAGTTGTTGGGACCTCCAGTCTGTGGCCAGTCGGTCAGAAGCGCAGGTGACCAGCTGGGCTCACCACTGGTGTCTGAAGTGGACGGCAATCCTTTGGGACCAAGCCCTTAACTTGCGGGATCTGACGCTGCCCCCAGGTAGAAAGTGTCCGAACTGTGTTGAATTGGAGGACCCCCCGCTGGAGTCTGAGCACCACTGGGTGGTGTGGAAACTGCCCCTCCCCCACGTCATAATTGGGTGTACAATCCTCAGGTTGATGTTTGCCCAAGCCAGAAACCACCCAAACCATTCACGGAAATATCTTCATATGGAACTGGGAGCTCACTACAGGAAGCCCTTGCTAGTTAAGCTGACCAATATCGGTAGAAAAACAGATTATGAGCAATGTGTGTGTGGACGTGTATGCACGTGTGTGTATTTGGTTGTGTCCCTGTGTGTGCATATGTTTGTATGAGTATGTGTCTTTGCGTATATGTCTGTGTCCATGTGTATATACGTGTGCGTATTTGTGCATGTATGTGTATATCTCGGTGATCAGGGATAACACATCTGTTTCCTCCCTTGTCCATCCCCTAGTAGATAGCGGGTCCTTGGAGGGTTGTGTTGGAAAGGATCCCAGACAACATTAGAGGGGCTGGGGTGCAGCGGGCACAGAGTGAGAAGAGCTAGCAAGCAAGATGCACGTCCTGGAGCAAAAGACAGAAGCAAGTTTGGGGAGACTTCAGCTTCTATGCCCAACCGCCGGGAAGCTAGCCCAAGGAGAGCAGCATGACACACGCGGCTATTGACTTCTACAGTTACTGTTGCTGAATTCATACGTTGCACCGATTTGAAGATTTAAGTTGGTGCACTGGATTTATTCCAGAAACGGAATTTGGATTCCTAATTAGTGGAAACAGATGTTCTGGCTCCTTTATTGGACGTCAGAATGGAAAGTCTATGTAAGAAAAGCTTTCGGAAATGCATTTGGAAACTTCTCCAGCTGCTCCCTGGCGGCCAGGTCTCTCTCCTGGTCTCAGGTAAGCCTGTCCCCAGGAGTCAGCGTGACTGAGGAAGGGTCTTAGTATCCTTTTGTGGAGGCTCAGACAGACAGCTCTCTGCTCAGATACTCTCGAGATTCAGAAACAAGGAATATGTGCAGATCTGTATGTTAGCATTGTGGCCCAACTTGACCTCTCTGAGAGGCACTCAGAACAAGTATTTCCCCAGAATCGTTCTTTCTAGAACATTCCAGAAGATTCCCCCTTCCCCCCAAAAAGACTAAAAAAGAACCAGAAGTCCAGTTGGGAAGAGTGGAGAGTTGAGGTTTGGGTGTCCGGCATCATGGCCCAGAGAGGATTTGCCATTCAGCCCCCAAGGCAGGAAACAGGGAAACTGCTGCCCGTAAATGTTTAAGGAAATGCTGAATCCAGGAGTTTTGTTCCCTCTGAGAGCCAGTCAGTGGCAGACCAAGCTCTCGGTGGCTTGGACAAGTTCATAGGAGCAAATTGCTAAAGTTACAGGAATTCTTTGAGCCAGTTATGAAACACAGTTGTTATTAAAAATCAAAGCATAGAAACTTAGAAATGAGTTAATTTAAAAAGAAGTAATAAATATTCAAAACTCGTTACTTCCCACTCCTTTTATTAATGTCAGTGCTTTTGAGGCTATTTATGTCTGTTGTGTCTGTGTGGCAGAAATCCTATATAATGGGAGTGGTTACTTGGTATTTTTTCCCAACTCTGAATTTAATGATGTCACGTTGATAGCTTGCAATTGGCCGCGGTGGGAATGTTTACACCCTGGAAGGCAATAAATGCTCATCGAGACTTCTCTGGGCGGCTGGTGAGTTCACAATAACCAGCTCACTACTGCTTGTACTCCTCAGATGCAAGGGAAATGAAAACATGGGCAGGACAATCTGCCCCCTGCAGCCCAGGCAGGGGAAGGATGCGGAGCGGAAAACACACATGTGCACACACGTGCACACACATGCACACACTCCTTCCTCTGGCTGGAGGATGCCTTTTGAAACAGGTGGCTTGCACTGGGCTCATTTCTTGCCTTGCTCATGCACGCTGGGCAACCTCCAGTGCTTCCTGTCTATAGGGGGAAGGCCATCATGGGGCCCCCATGATGGCATCCTGGGGGAGAGCCAGCATAGGTTCTTTCTCCCAATTCTAAGCCGTCTGTCCTCAGTGAGCTCAGTCAGGCGGATGCAGGAGGGACCCAGGCAGAAAGGGCCCAGGATGGGAGACACAGGCCAAACGGGTGATGTGCACCTTGCCTGTCGGGAAGGGCTCCTGGAGTGAGCGCTGGGTCTAGCAGCAAGCCTGGGTGCTGAGCCGATGACTATTTTTAGGTGCTAATGGGGACGCACCAGGCTGGGAAGAAAGCAGTGACAAAAGCAACGCTCTAGAAGGAAATGGGATGGGGTTTCGAGGTCGGTCGGCATCCGACTTCAAATCCTGACATTTAAAGAACACATCATGAAAAAAAAAAAAAAAAGAAAGAAAGGGGGCCCCTGGGTGGTTCAGTCGGTTAAGGGTCCAACTTTGGCCCAGGTCACGATCTCACAGTTTGTGAGTTCGAGCCCTGGATCGGGCTCTGTGCTGACGGCTCAGAGCCTGGAGCCTGCTTCAGATTCTGTGTCTCCTTCTCTCTCTCTCAGCCCCTCTCCTGCTCATACTCTGTCTCTCAAAACTGAATAAATGTTAAAAAATAAAGAACATAGCAGGGCAGAAACCCAGAGAAGAGCCCAGTGGAGGAATCAGGGGACACCCTTGGAGTGGTGAGTCCCTGGTCATGCCGGATGATTTTAAAAAATATTTTATTTATTTCTGAGAGAGAGAGAGAGACAGAGACAGAGACAGAAACAGCACAGGTGATTTTAGAATGGCATCAAGAAGGGGCACATCTTAAGTGCTAAGATTTAAATAAGCAGGGGCTGGGGGCACCTTAGTGGCTCAGTCAGTAAAGCGTCCAACTTCTGCTCAAGTCATGATCTCGTGGTTCGTGGGTGTGTGGCCTGTATCGGGCTCTGTGCTGACCCTGGAGCCTGGAGCTGCTTCGGATTCTGTATCTCCCTCTCTCTCTACTCCTCCCCTGCTCATGCTCTGTCTCTCAAAAATAAATAAATGTTAAAAAAAAATAAATAAGTAGAGGGGCAGGAGCTGGAGGCATTTGGCCTTGTCTCCATGATCTGAAGATCTAGCTGTTCTTTGACCATCTACTAGGACCCAGGGTGTCTACACAAAGAACAAGTCTGCCATTGAGGGATGAATGTGGTAGAGTTTAACTCTAAACTTGCGGATATGCCTACAATTTGATTTTAACAGGCTAGAGAAAGAGAAGGTACGCGAGAGTGACAGAGCAGGGTTATATGCATAGAAGGCTCTGGAATGAAAACTACCGAACTGCTAACACTGCTGCCTTTGGGATGTAAGACTGAAGAGACAGACTTTCATGTCTCTTAATACTGTCTATTGAACACATTTTGGGATTGTATATGTTTTTTTATTATTTACAAAAGCATTGAAGAGCAAGAAACGATAGCTGATGTCCATTCACATGTGCCTGGCCCAGGGAGGACCCAGTGCTCCACCCCTGTGACCCTTGTTTTTAGGCAGAGATCACAGTCTCTGATGCTGACAGCGGGCAAATCCACAGATAAGTGACACGGGTAAGACACATTCACTCCCCGCTGAGCTCTCTCTCTTTTTTAAAACCTGCTCCCGCCACCAGAAACTTGAAACTGTAATTTAAAAAAATAGGGCACTGGGATGGGGTCCATGGATGGCTCGGTGGGTAGAGCGTCCCTCTCTTGATTTGGGCTCAGTTCACGATCCCAGGGTCATGGGATCAAGCTCCACATTGGGCTCTGTGCTGAGCATGGAGCTTGCTTAAGACTCTCTCTCTCCTTATCTCTCTCTCTCTTTCTGCCTCTTCTCCCTCACTCTTGCTCTCCCTCTGTCCTTCTCTAAAAAAATTTATTTAATTAAAAAGAATAGGGCACTAGCACAGCTTGCCAGTTGGAAGAGACAAATTGGCCAGGGGTGGCCAGGGGGACATTTTGCATTTCTGCTCTCCACAGCAGGTGGAGCATCTCCACAAAAGAGGCTCAGCTCTGCCCGGTGATGCTGCTGCGATGCTCAGAAGACCCTAGTGCTGGTCGGGGAGGGGCAGAGCATTCTAGATCCCCACTCTCCACACACATTCCTCACACATACAGAAGAGTATTAACTAAGTCAACATAGCTGATCTCCACCTATGTAAATCAGTTGCATCTGGAAACTTATCCAAACATGGCCAAGGCTTGCCATGGTCAGGCAGATGGAGAAGTAGGCAGAGATGAGAAAAGTAGTGAGGCTCTAGGGAGTGGAAGCATGGGCTGAACCCAAGGTAAAGTTTCACCCATAAATGAACAAAACCTTACCCTTCTATGAGGCAGATGTTAACATCCATCATCTTGTCTTCTGTCTTCAAGACTTAAAGGCTTGTGGGGTTTACAATGCAGATTATGTCCTGTTATATCCATTTTGACCCCATTGTTTATATATATATATGTATATATATGTATATACATATATATACATATATATATATTTGACTTTTTTGTAGATGGATTCATGAAGTGAAGAGGAATGCGTGACATATGCCAGACTTTCTAGAAAACAACATATAACTAGAAGGACTCGATTGCTGGGAATATTGAGCATGAAAACTTACAAACAAGCCTGGATGAGGCTTTATTTAAGATCACAGGGGAGCACCAGCTCCACAGGGCAGATTGAACACCTGCTTTATCTGCCTGCCTTCCCTGATCTCACTTTAACAACAAGAAATATTAAAAAAATTTTTAAGTTGATTTATTATTTTGAGAGAGGGTGAGGGAGAAAGAGAGGGAGAGAGCAAGGGAGGAGCAGAGGGAGAGAGAGGGAGAGAGAGAGAATCCCAAGCAAGCTTTGTGCTGTCAGCGTAGAGTCTGACGCAGGGCTTGAACTCACAGACTGTAAGATCATGACCTGAGCCGAAACCAAGAGTTGGAAGCTTAACGGACTGAGCCACCCAGGTGCCCCAACAAGAAGAAATATTTAAATAACAGTAGCATTTAAAATTTAGTGGTGGGTTATTTATTTGTTTGTTTGTTTGTTTATTAGCAGGGATTTCCTCATTTTATTTTCTCAACTTCCATGTATATTGTGAAATGGTCAGATTTGAAGTAGAAGGAAAAGAGAAGAAGGAGAAGGAAGAGGAGGAGGGGCTCCTAGAAATGCTGGAAAATGGAGAAGAGAAACAACAGATGACGAATCTGAACATCTATGAACGATACACAGTAGATGGGACCAAACAAGCTTGGTCAGAACGGAAAGAGCTCACAGCCCAAGGGAGGTTGCCGGAAGAGAGAGTAGACTTTTTCAGGAGGCTCTGGACCTCAGGGAGCAGGCTGGGGCTGGGAGTTGGTGACCCGGTTCCAGAAGAGCCCCAGACTCCTGCGCAGGTGGGTTTGCCGCAGGTCTGTGGTCGTCAGGAGAACATCAAGGCCGTAGAGGAGTGAGGTCCTGTCCGTAGCAGGTTCTGGCCACCATGTCGGCATGGAGGGGTAAACAGCCAGGGGTCTTCACCCAGCAGTGAGATCCTCTAATTCAGTGTTTCTTAAAGTGCCATCCTTGGACCACCAGCAGGAACAGTCACTGGGAATGTGTTAGAAATGCCCGTTCTCAGGCTCTAGCCCAAACCCTCTGAATCAGTAACTCAGCAGGAGGGACCCAGCAAGATGCTTTAAGACACCCCCCCCCACACACAAGCAATTCCGATACTCACCAACGTATTCCACTCCCAGGGTAAACTATCTCTTTCTTCCCCTAAGACAATCTCCAGTCCACTAGACCTTCCCCATCCAAGGCAACTATAGAGAATCCCCTTTTTGGCCAATACTCGCCTCACAGGCAGAGACAAGCCCACCCCCAAAACATGCAGCCAAACATTGCAGTCCGGGGATACTCATGACAAGAGAATCAAGACAGTGACCTTCATCGTTATGAAAGATGCTCACCACAGCAATCACTGCTGATGAATCTAGATCTTCATTCATCAGTACAAACCCACATGCAACGATCCTAAGACACTGACGGAGAGCCAAGGGCCAGAAAGTGACAAGTGCAGCAAAGGACTTACAGGGAAACACAACTCAAGAACGCGAGGCACAGAAAAATATATAACAATGATTATCCATGGAGAGAGAGTTAGGGTGTAAAACGCATATTGGCTGCTTATCTGAATTTGCTAATTTATCAGTTGTTTTGTGATATATTTTAAAAGACGATGGTGGGGGGAAGAAAGAGAAGTCCATTAGAATCCTCAATATCCTCAGAGAGTTTTGGGAATCAATACTACATTCATTAAATGAGAACAGGCTGCTATGAAAACAATCAGTCAGACAAACAGTTCTTGGAAATTAAAACCAATAAACAACAAAAAGTAATAATATGGAAACAAGAACCTCAGTAGAAGAATTGGATAAAGTAGCGGACATCACTGAAAAACAAAGCACTGTTTGGGGCACCTGGGTGGCTCTCGATCTAGGCTCAGGTCATGATCTCATGTGGTTCGTGGAACTGAGCCCCACATCGGGCTCTGCACTGGCAGCACAGAGCCTGCTTGGAATTCTCTTTCTCTCCCTCTCTCTGCCCCTTCCCAGCTCGTGCTCTCTCTCTCTCTCCCTCTCAAAATAAATAAATAAACATTAAAACATTTCTTAAAATAAGACAAAGCATTGTTTTAGAACACAGGATATAAAGCAAACTTACAAAGAGATTATGTTATGATAAAGGATCTGAAAGAAATTCACAAGCCTGTCATCGGCACTTACTCTGCTTTACAAAGTTTAAGAATAGTTAAACTGTTGCTTGAATGTTCTGCCATGGGCATGTGACATCTTGTCATTTTAGGAAAGCAAGAAACATACATCTGAATCACAGGAAGTCATTTATGAAAGGTGTGTGTGTGTGACAGTGCGCCCACACATGCCCAGTGCTGTGTTAAAGGGCGGGACACGGATACGTGAACCGCTTTTTTTCTCTAAGTGAGGGGATTTTAGTCTGCATTGACTTCAATAAATAGATTTCCTTCCTAAACTCTAAAGCAATCCAGTTGACAGGTGACTGGCTATGTGACATGAGGGTCAGAGGCTGCTCTCCTTCCCAGGGGCTGCGTCCGTTAGTGCTGAGTGCCAGCTTCTGAGTTGGGAGCTGACTGAGAGAAGGCAATCCAGAGGAAGTTTGGTTGGGATGCCTCGAGCCGCTTGTGCCAGCCTGGGGATGGGGGCGGGGACTCACTGCAGGTCCTGCTTTATCAGTAAAAACACAGCTCATGCACAAGCCAGTGCTAATTGTTGTTGGGGTTTCATGATTTTATGTCACCTGTCATCTCTTTGCCCTCAATGACTCTCAGTTTCTAAAGAGTTACTAGGTACGTTATTGCTGTGTAACAAACCACCCCATAACTTAGTGGCTTACAAAAGCAACCATGTGTGACTTCTAACAAACCTGTGGTTTGCTTGGCCAGCCTCAGCCGGGCTTGAGTGTACATCAGCAAGCTGGCCTCGGGCTAGCTGGTCTCGGATGGTCTTGGCTAATAAGACAGCTCTGTCCCATGTGGTCACTCATTCTCCAGCTGGTTAGCCCAGGTTTTGTTCTCACAATGGAGGCAGGGGTCCAAGGAAGAGCGAAAGTGCATGAAACATCTTGGAGCCTAGGTTCAGACACTTCTACCGCATTCATTGGCTCAAGCAAGCCAAAGGCCGGTATGGATTCAAGGGATGAAGACATAATACTCCAACTCTTGATGAAGAGAGTGCAAAATCACACTGCAAAAGACTTGAATATGAGAAGGAGTGGAAACTTGGGGTCATTTTTGCAATGAAAGTCAGCCATGGCACCTCGCTGGTGTGCCCTGCAGTCTCAGGAAGGGCGTGCAAAACAGAGCAACAATGGTCACACTCATGCGCTATTTTGTGAACTGCATTTCGCCATCGAGGTAGCTTTGGGTGGACATAAAGTTAGGTTTCGACAGGTGTCTGGGAGTCCCCTCTCTGTCAGGTCTAGTGCCCCTCCTTTTTCCTGTTCCATCTGTCTTCTCTTTCCTTCCCTTCTCTCCAGGGAGCCTTCCTCACGATACCATGGAGATTTCAATTTCTCAGAATCTCCTGGAAGGGCAGTGTCAGGCCTTTATGTTTCTCCCGAGAACAGGTTTGTTATGCCAGTCGGCTTCTTCACACAAAGTATCTGCAGACAACACCTCTTCTCCTTGCTAAATACTGACCACCTTTCAGAAGATAACTTTATAGCCCTAAACGTCTTGGTCTACCAAAGGTGGAGAAAGAAAAGAACAATACCGTGAAGGGGGAAAGACATTCTACCAGACTTACCATTAAAAAATACTTTGAGCTCCTTTTATCTGGGGATGAAAAGAAAGCAGATGACAGATGGAAGAGCCTCTTTGGAAATGTTGAATCACTTCCACAAAGACATTCCGGCAAACTCTCCCAATGTTAAAACTCCAGCCATGCTTTTGGGGGGTGCAGATGTACCCTCTTCCCTCTGGAGAGGAACAAGCAAGCACAGCTTCCTCTTGAACCACTGTGTCAGGGAAAACAATGGAGCCTTTGGTTTGGTTTCCAGCCAAGTGATGACATCATCAAGGCATCTGATTTCCCCCCTACATAAAAGAAGATTAATGGTGAAAACCACAAGGACTATTGTTTCGCCAGCTTTGTTCAAATTGGTGGTGAAAATACTTTCTTTCACAAAGTGCAACATTGCCCCAGAGGTAACAAAACCCCCTTCTTATGTGATGGGGCTTCCCTTCTCTGAGAAAGACCACACACAAGGGACCGAGCCATGCCCACAGTCAATGCCCCTGATTGTCCTGAGTCCAGATTCCCCACCAGGAGCCCCGGCTGCCAGGAAATCAGAACCTCATATGGAAAAGCCAAGGTGAAACAAACCTATTTGGGCTGTGGTCAGGAAAAAATTCTATTTGTTAAATCCAGAGGTCTTTAAGGATCCTGGAACTTGAAACGTAGAGCGTCGAGGTTGACCAGTGAGCTGCGCTCTATCTGCTGGGCTTCATGCCCTTGTTTAAAAGCGCAATGAATGTAGAAGCCGTCTGAGAAGCACCGTATAAAGCTCATTTCTGAGACTGTGATTCCAATCGGTTACTACATTACCTGTCATGGAGCCTCTGGCCTTCTCCCAACTATGAGCAGAGCCCCCTCTCCATTCTGTAGGGTCCCTGGGTCTTGCAGCTGTTTATAGGAATTTGCCAAGGCTGGGAAGGCAGTGGGTCCCCATGGGTAGCTGCTCCAGCACGAACAATAACTTCTTCAGGCTGTCGGACTCTCTGGTCCTTGGGCTGCTCCAAACATTAGTTCTGCAAAAATGAATACAAGATGGGAGTGTTCCACGTGTAAGTAGATTTGGCAAGGATATTACTGTTTATGTAAATGACAATGAGAAACACTACCCACCGCCTCTAAAAAGTCTTCTGTCCAAAACAATGCAACACATTCTATTCTGAAACTCAAGGTTTTCCGTGCTCTGCCCGGCTGTTCACGGTATTTTCCAGGATGGTGGAAATATTCCATATTGCTGTCCCTGTAAGGCAGCCACTGGTCACATGTGACTATTGAGCACTTGCAACGTAGCTACAGCAACTGAGGAACTGACTTTTCACTTGTATTTAATTTTAATTAGTTTAAACGTGGACAGCCACGTGCATCATCTAGACACCTTGTACGGTGATGCAATTCCATATAATGAGTCGTAGACACTTACTGCATAACCAGCAATTCTGCTCCCTTGTCTAAGAGAATGGAAACATATGAACACACAGAGAAACGTATTCAAATGTTAGTAACAGTTTTACTCATAATAGCCAGAAACTGGAAGTAACTCAAATGTCAGTCAACTGATGCAAGGAAAAACAAATTGTGGTATGTCCATACAACGGAATGCTACCCAGAGATAAAACAAGAACACGTTTCTGATACACAGCGATGTGACACTAAGTGAAAGGAGGTGGACTGTATCATTATATGATCTGTTTATCTAGAAAAGCCCAGCTACAGTGACGGAGAGGAGTCAGTGGTTGCCTGATGGTAGAGGCTGGAGGTTGGGAGTAGAGGGTACAGGGAGACCAGGCCATCAAGAGTTACAAGGGAGCTTTCCAGGGATAAAAACATATCTTGTGTCTTGAATGTTGCTGTGGCTATGTGACCGTACACAGTTTTGTCACAAAACTTATTGAGCTGTACGCTTAAGATGGGCGAGTTTTGGTTTATATAAATTAAAAGCTGGTTTTTAAAAATTCTCTGCAGCTTTTCAAATGCAAATTATAAAACCGATGTCCTATAGTTTCCTGGCCTCCCTATCTAGCTATGTAAGGTGATGGCAGAAGATGGCACAGGGCAGGTTGTTCGTGGCTGCATCAAGCCAGCTGGTGAACTTAAGACCATGGAGCTCTCTCCTGTCCACGATGTTAAAGGATACAAATTATTTTCTAAGGAACAAATCGCACACTTGAAGTTGAGTTTCCGCGAACATGACAGTGAAGTCAAGCCAACTCCAGGCATGATACTCTCATGAACCACCCTTGCGCTCCCTGACTTCGAATGCCTCATGCTCAGCATAAACCCCAAACCAGAGGCACAGACTAGCACCCTGTGGGAACGGACCATGCCTGCTGGACCACAGCACAGAAACCAAGCCAGCGCCCAGACCATCCTTGCTTCGAATGCTCACAGCCCCCAGGCTCCTGAAGCCAGAGAGGCACCTTCATTACCAGGATGAGGCTCATTCTGAAGGATAAGGTTGAAGGCACCAGTCTCCCAGGGAGGCACCTCCATAGCTGAGGGGGCAGTAAAGGTGCTGGATGTTAGCTATGGAAACTGAGCACTACCCGTGTCCCCGGGGAAAGGAGAATTCCTCACACCTAGACTCACTTCCTAACCTGAACTGCTCTCCTGCAGGAAGAAGCCAGCCGCCAGGTGAAAGCTTCAGGGTGCCGGCCGCTAAAGGCACAAGAAAGTGTGTGAGGGAGGCGTCCTGTAAGAGTCCAGGAACTGAGCACATGCGATTGCCCCCGGATCCCTTCTGAAATCCCACTGAGACAAGAAGGGAGGTTACTACTTTGGTTGTTTGTTCTGGTCCTTAGTCCTGAGTCTTGAAGGGCAAATGAAACAGAAGATAAGAACAAACAGATTTGAACGCTGAACAAGACCGGTGAAGGTTGTAATGGACCCAACCAAAAAGCATGGGAAATTCGGGGCGCCTGGGTGGCTCAGTCGGTTAAGCCTTCAACTTCAGCTCAGGTCATGATCTCAGGTCCCCAAGTTCAAGCCCCACGTTGGGCTCTGTGCTGACAGCTCAGAGCCTGGAGTCTGCTTTGGAATCTGTGTCTCCCTCTCTCTATGCCCCTCCCTGCTCACGCTCCATCTCTCTCTGTCTCTCAAAAAATGAATAAATGTTAAGAAAAAAATTTTAGGGGTCCTGTGTGGCTCAATTAGTTGAGTGTCTGACTTCGGCTCAGGTCATCATCTCATGGTCCGTGAGTTCGAGTCCTGTGTTGGGCTCTGTCTTGACAGCTCAGAGCCTGGAGCTGCTTCAGATTTGGTCTCTCCTTCTGTCTCTTTCCCTTCATGGCTCATGCTCTGTCTCTCTCTGTCTCAAAAATAAATAAGCATTAAAAAAATTAAAAAAGAAAAGAGAGAGAGAGAGGTTAGAAAGTCAACACTTGACAAAAAGTTTGTAACGACTGTTGAAAACAATTCCCTGAAAGCAAAGCAGAAAGAAAAGAGACGAAATCAAGAGGAAAAGTGGATGAGAATGTTAGAGAACTGGCCCAAAGGGACCAGGGTCCGAATAATGTGAATTCCACGGGGGAGACAGGCAGGGGCGCTGGAGGAAAGCACCCGGTTCTGGAAGCAAGGGACCTGACTTCCCACATGAAGGGAGCGGCCAGTGCCCAGCTGGGTGGACACAGGCAGCCCCCTGAGTCACAGCATCATGACATTTCAGCACAGCGTGGACAGAAAGAGCCCCGTGCCGCTTTGAGGGGGTGGGTGACAGCTTTCTCATGGGCGATGCAAAACCAGAACACTTCGGGACTGGCCAGGAGCCGCCCTGGGACCCAGCAGACAATGGAGGAACACCCACAAAACCCTGAGGAAAAGTGGTTTCCAGCCTAGAATTCCCCCAACATCAAGCTGAGGATAGAAACAGACATTTTCAGATGTTAAAGGAAAATTATAGTCTGGTCACCTTTGGTCAGGGCGTGATGAAGGCGTGCTCTGCTGAACTGAGGGAGGAAAGCAAGCAAGAGAAGGTACAGATCCGGGAAGGGGTCCCCAGGAGAGGGAGGCCATGCAGATGCCACTGGTATTGGAGGAGGGGAAGGAGCCTTTAAGGCCCAGAGAACAGCCTCGAAGAGGCAAGTTGAGGTTTAGCATAGCGGCACCGAATGAGCAGGAAGCAAGGATAGCTATGCAGCTCAGCGACTTGGGAGTATATGAGCGTTAACTACATCACAAACCAGGAAAGCAAATACCAAACCATCAATAACTCCAGGAAAAACAGAATGACACAGAAAAGGAAGCATCAGCACTGTGTGCTAAAGGCTTAGCATTGTAGGAATCAAAGCCCTGCAGAGAAACAGCTTGTAGGACAAATATTTTTCTGTGCCAGTAAGCAAACAAACTTATTGGTATAAAAATTTTTTAAATGTTTATTTTTGAAAGAGAGAGAGAGAAGCAGAGCATGAGTGGGCAAGGGGCAGAGGGGGGAGGGAGACACAGAATCCGAAGCAGGCTCCAGGCTCTGAGCTGTCAGCACAGAGCCTGATGTGGGGCTCAGAGTCACAAACTGCGAGATCGTGACCTGAGCCAAAGTCAGAAGCCTAACCAACTGAGCCCCCCAGGTGCCCCACTTACTTATTTCCTTACTTAAAGGGATTGGCTTTAAGTGGGTTGTGGGGCTGGTGAGTCTAAAACTTGTAGGGCACCTGCTGGAAACTCAGGCAGGAGCTGGTGCTGCAGTCTGGAGCCAGAACATCACCCACCTCAGGTCACCTCAGCCTTGCTCTTCAGGCCTTTCACCTGATTAGATGAGGCCCACCCACATCACTGACAGTAGACTCCTTTACTGAAAGGCAAGTGATCGTAGATGTTTACCTTCGAAGCAACACCTCTGTTCGTGTTTGACTGGATAACTGGGTACTCGGGTCTGCTCAGGTTGACACACAGCTCACCATCACAGCTCGGAACTGCATTTGCAAACTTCTATTAATGCAGTTACAGGCTACTGCACTTGCAGCAGTGACCGTATCACCCAACTGGGGAGGTGAGAAGACAGGACATGGGACATGCATGCCATGTGGTCAAAGGTGCAAGAGAGACCGGAGTCCTCAACCACCGAGGAGTCACTGGCTGACACTGAGGTTGATAGATGCCAGGGGCACAACGTGATTTCAGACGTGGAGGCGGAAAACCAGAAGCGTTGGCTGCCCTTGGTGAAGGTGGGTGTCCCTGGGAAGTATGAAATGGGGAGACAGGGAAGGGGACCATGCTATTTATAACAGGACTCGTAGAACAGCTGACTTTTCAAACTGTGGGCATGTGAGACTTCGATAATATAAGGACTAAATGAAAAACACAACTAACTGTAAGCAGTGGCCTGGGATCTTGCCCCTTGTTTCTCGAGGTCCTGGTTCATTACCGCTCTGCTGTTCTGGGGCTGAGAGTGAGCTCCATGCAGGTATGGCGGCCCGAGTATAGAAGTCAATAGACGCTCCCATTCCAGCGCTCCAAGGCTCTCTCTACTAGGCGCTGGGCCGACGGCAATTCCCGATGGCTGAGGTGGGAAGGCTGACTCTCCGGCCAGAGCAAAGGGCCTGCTAGACTGGCCTCTATGCGTGTTTCTCTCGAGGTCCCTCCAGGATGTCCCCTGGGATGAGAAAGGGCAAGTGTTCCTTGTACTGGGATGGGCCATCCCGCCGTGGGTTTCTCCTTTGATTTCTCATTCATTCCCTCTAGGCTGTGACCAGTGCGGGCCAGGCCCCCCATGCAGGTGTTGAAGGGACCTGCATGGCCCCTGTGATGATGCCGCCTGTGTGTGCACGTGTGCCTGACAGGCCAAGGAGGCTCAGAGGGACAGTGACTTCCCTGGAGAAATTCTGGGGCCGGTCTTCTCTGGGTTCACTGTGAGCTACGGCCTCCGTGGGGAAGGCCCCCAGAACTGATCACTGATCCCCCAAAACTGACATTTTTCCATAAAAGATCATGGAAAACCTTTATTTCTGGAAGCCTTCTATCAGAGTTGAGTTTAACACATTGCCATAAATATAGTACTACACCTGACGAGGCTGTACTCCATGGCTGAGGGCATCCCCAGGGTCCCCGGAGCCGGATGCAGGGCACATGGTAGGTGGGCTTGAAACGTTTTTGCACGAACGCAGGAACAACACAAATAAGGTCTGTCTCACTGTCTGTTTCCAGAGAAGGTGACGGCTGAGAAAAATAGGACTTCCCGTTGGCAGGATGGCAGCGCGAGGCTTACTGACGGGATGTGTTCAGTCCCACTGTGCGCCTGGCAGAGGGGACTGTCCTTGCGTGCCAGGCGTTCATGGAGCTGGGGGAAGATCAGTCACAGACATCATTGCAGGGGCGCCTGGGTGGCTCAGGGGTTAAGCGTCTGACTCGTGGTTTCAGCTCAGGTCATGATCTCACCATTTGTGAGTTTGAGCCCCACGTCGGGCTCTGCACTGACAGCGTGGAGCCTGCGTGGGATTCTCTGTCTCTGCCTCCTCCTCTCTCTCTCTCTCTCTCTCTCTCTCAAAAATAAATAAATAAACATTAAAGGAGAAAAAAGAAAAAATTGCAGAGCCTCGTGATGTGCATACAAGGACCTGAGACTCTAGACTACGTGAGACCCATCAGTGATTCCCCCTGTGAGCTGGAGGCAGGGGCTTCAGACAGAAAGGCCCGTGGCATCCGGGAGGGGAGAAAAGGTCTGGAACAGCACGACACGGTGGGTGTGAGTTGCTGCCAGGCCCCCGGTGCCCGGCTGGGGTGGAGACCAGGGGTCGCTGAGCTTCTGCGAATCCCTGCCCCTCGCTCAGTGGTCTCGCTTCGTGGGGCGGGAACTGGGTGGCCCCGTGAGCCCTGCGCTGTGGGGTGAGCAGCTGGGTGAACTGAAGCACAGGGAGGCTGCCGGGGGGTCCCGGCGGAAGGGTGACGGTGAGAATGGTCAGAGCGGAAGCAGGGTGGGCCTGTGGCTGGCAGGGTGATGGGGAGCCCAGTGGCCTCCGTATGGGAGGGGTCGGGGCGGTTCCTGCAGGAGTGATCTCTGGACTTGCACCTTCAGGATGAGATTGAGGGGGGCTCAGAGAGAAAGACCTGCGTGTACCGCCGAGGGTGCCATGGTTCATCTCCCACACCCCCGAACTCCGGCCCGACCTGTGGGCTCCGGGAGAGCAGACGGCCTCCCCTAAGGAGCATGGAGCGCAGGCGCCGGCCCCACGGGGAGGTTCAGCCCAGGCAAGGAGGCAGCACTGACGCACGAAGCAGGAGCAGCCGTGGGGGGGAGGCTTGAGGAGGGGAAATGGGGTTTGCTTTGGGGACAGCGGGGAAGGGAGGGGACAGGGGAGGAGAGGGGGCAGGTTTGGAGGCCCGGGTGTGGAGGCCTGAGGACTCAGCAGGGGGAGCCTGGGTCTCGGGACCTGGTCGGAACCTGGATGTGCACAGACACCTTCTGGAAGCCAGGGCTGGGCAGAGCTGTGCACCTGCGTCTGTCAGATCACGGGACCGGGAGGCGTAGGGGCTCACCTGTACCCCGACTGCCCCAGACCTCCAGCCAGACCACTCTGGCTGTGTCCACGGGCCACGGGTTGCCTGGTGCAACCTGCTTATGTCTCTGAGTCTTATTTCGGCTTTACATTTATTCATTCTATTTGAAGTCTGTAAACGCATCAGTTGTTTTTAAAGACCCATACGCAGCCTAAAGGAAAATTACAAACGAATGTATAGCCACCTTTCAGTTCAATGGACAAGTACAGCCAAGTCCCACATGATAAATCAGCCTAATAGCTAGTAATTATTAGTTACGTATTGAATTTCTTTGGGATTTAAGCTAAATATAAATTTGAGCAAATTGTTGGAACTTAAGAGACAGAGAAGTGAACAGACCAGAGCTAATTGCTGATTTTATTTCATTTTATTCCATTTCATTTCATTTTGCTATATATATAGAGAGAGAGAGAGAGAGAGAAAGAGAGAGAGTAGGCTCTATGCCCAGCATGGAGCCCAATGTGGGGCTTGAACTCATGTGATCAAGATCTGAGTTTTGATCAGGAGTCAGATACTCAACGGACTGAGCCACCCAGGTGCCCTGACCAGAGCTAATTTTTAAGATTATTTTTCAAAAATGGCAAGAACGTAGGCCCCTGGGGGGCTCAGTCAGTTAAGCGTCCTACCCCAGCTCAGGTCATGATCTCACAGATCATGAGTTTGAGCCCCGGGTTGGGCTCAGAGCCTGGAGCTGCTTCCGATTCTGTGTCTCCCTCTCTCTGCCCCTCCCCCGCCCACACTCAATCTCTCTCTCTCTCTCTCTCCCTCTCTCTCTCAAAAATAAGCAAACATTAAAAATGTTTTTAAATGGCAAGAAGGCCCTATAACCAGCAGAAAAACAGCCCCCACCCCACCCCCTACGCCCACGTCCTAATCCTTGAGACCTAATCTCGAATTGCCTTACTTTATGGGACTTTGAGGATATGATTAAGCTAAGGATCTTGAGATGGGAAGATTTTTCTTGATTATCTGAGTGGGTCCAATGCAATCGTAAGGGATTTTGGAAGAGGGAGGTGCCGGGCGACGCTCCAGGGCCCGTTTTAAATACCTTTAATTCACTAAAACAAATGTTCAGCCTGGTCTGTTTATTTCCCTCTCTCCCATTTTAGAACGATTTTCTCTTGTTTATGTTTAAGTCCCAAAGAAATTCAATATGCAACTAATGATTACCAGTTATTAGGCTAATTCTTCATCTCAGATTTGGAGGAATCGGAAAGACTCTGTGGAGGCGTGAGCACGCTTTCGGGGGAGGCAAGGACGAGGGCCTGGGGTTTCGAGGAGGGAGGAGCCGAGCCCTGGGGACACCCGGTGGCCAGGGAGAGCTTGCTCCCTGCAGACATCGAGGCTTCGCTGACACCCTGCGCATCAGGAACGCGCATGCCCACAGCCCTGGGATTTCAGGAGCCCGGGACACATGTCAGCTACCATGGGGCTGTGGTCTCGGAAGGTTCTGTGCCTGGGAGATTCTGGAAGAGTTTTTTCAGCTCCGTCTTTGGAAAGAGCAGGACCCCTTGTGAGCAGAGTAACTGAGGAACTCCAAAAAATCTGCTTTTTACTCTAGTTTCTATCCTTGCTAGGACCTGCACCCCACTCTACACCAGCTTCAGAATGCGAATTGCATATGTCCTGCTTGTAAGGGACCAGGAGGTTATGATTTCTCTAGAACAGGGAGCATCTAAGGTGGAGCCGGGAGAGAAGGATCAGAGGAAGCCACCACATGTGTGTTCCAGAAGCCCCTGAGAGGCAGCTCAAGGCCAAGACCCTCTGGCTCTAAGACCCGAGCCCTCGTCTTTGTTCTAACCGGTTCCTGGATGCCGGAGGGGACCCGTGCGCCAGACCGTCATTGACAAAAGTTCCCAGACTCCAAACAAAGAAGAGACTCCCTCTCCTTTCCTTCTGAGTCTCTCAGATGCTCCGCCTGTATCTCTCTCTCTATAATACAATTATCTTCAATAAACTGCGGTCACACCCTGCTGCTCACATTTGATTTCCATCCTCTGGAAGCCAAGGACCCTCTTGGCTGGTCCCAAGGGATGTCCTCGGGGTCCTCACCCGGCCTTCCCCGTGTGGCTGGCTGACATTCCTTCTGTGTTACCAGACCCTGGAGGTGGGGGGAGGGGGTGCTGTGTTTGTGCATTTGTCTCTTTGTGCAAGGCAGGAGCTGCGGCCCAGAGCGTGGGAAGGTCTGATCGGAGCAGACAATAAGGGGAGGGGATGGCATTGTCTGAAGTACTTTGAAAAGAATAATAAACCCCACGAAAAGGCAGAGTGTTTTTTATCATCTCCAGGTGCTGGCAAATCTAAACATGTCCACGAGGACTCAGCGGCCACGTGAACTGGAATCGATCTTTGGTGTAAGTTACAGGCGGCTGCTGCTGTCACTGCGCCAGTCGTAGATCGAAAGCTTCAGCTTACGTATGTGTGATCGCTCCTGCCTTAATAACGTTGTTCACACACGAAAATGACCCTGCAGAGCCCATGGTTCTGCTCGCCGATGCTGGGGTCGCACCCCCACCTGTACCCAGAGACCCGAAGCAAACTGGTGGGTGCCGAGGAAGAAGCAGGCTCCAGGGATGCAGCTACGTGCTGAATTTGAGTATCTGGAAAACGAAGTGCATTCTCTTGTCATTGGTCATTTCAAAACTGAAGAGCAGGGGCGGCTGGGTGGCTTCGTCCGTTTAGATCTCAGGTCATGATCTCACGGTTCATGAGTTCGAGGCCCACGTTGGGCTCTGTGCTGACAGCTTGGAGCCTGGAGCCTGCTTCCGATCCTGTCTCCTTCTCTCTCTGCCTCTCCCCTGCTTGTGCTGTCTGTCTCTGTCGCAAAAACTGAATAAATGTAAAAAAACATTTTAAAAACCTAAAGAGTAAATCAAGAAAGTAAAATTTACAAAAATGGAATGATTTAATAATAGTAGTAGAATGATTTGTAGATGTTTCAGTTTTATTAAAACCCACTTATTGGTTACTGGACAATTATTTACCTAAAATGTTATATCAGAGGGGTATAGACAGCTAGTGCTAAGAAAGGAGATCTTAAAAGTTCTTAAGAGTTCTCATCATAAGAAAATACTTTGTAACTATGAGAGGTGCTGGACGTTAACCGCTATAATCAGTTTGCAACATATCATAGACCAAATCATTACGTGGTACAGCTTAAACTAATCCCATATTATATGTCAATTGAACTTCAATAAAACTGAAAAAAAAATAAGGTAAAAAATAAACATTCTAGCAGGCTGTAACCAAAAGTTCAAATTTTAAATCATGATGTANTCTGTGCTGTAATATTTATTTTACTTTTATTATTTAATTGTACTGGTATGATTATATCTATGTAATTTAATACAAGAATATTTTCCCTGGTTATGTTTCTTTTCTGGCCATTATTATTGTTTCATTTTGAGGCAGGGAAACTGAAGGAATCCCATTAAAAAAGCCGTCCCCCCACGCCTTTGCTCCTTTTCCGGCTTCTATTCTTGTTAGGACCTGCACCCCCACCCCTCTCCCCTGCTCTGCACATACCTCAGAATGCAAATAGCATATGTCCTCCTTGTAAGGGACAAAGAGATAGTGATATCTTTGGAATCTTCCAGCACAGTAGCCAATATCTAAGGAGTAACCCGTCTGGGTTGTCCGTAAACTGCTGACTCCAAACACTTTGACACCAAGACTTCTGGCTTCAGGGAATGAGTGATTGTGAAACACACCTGCACCCTGTCCTTGCTCTGACTTGTTCCTGGATGCCAAAGAGGACCCAGACCAGACCAGAGTCACCAGTAAAACCCCCAGGCCCCAAGTAAAGATGAGACTCATACTGTTTTCCTATCTGAACCTCCCGGACACTTTTCCATTTCTCTCTCTCTCTTTTACTTACTTATTTTATTTTATATTTTATTTTATCCTATTTATTTTAGAGAGAGACCTCGAGTCAAGGGGAAGGTCAGAGGGAGAGAGAGAATCCCAAGCAGGCTCCATGCTCAACGGGCAGCCCTATGTGAGGCTCGATCCCACAACCCTGGCATCATGACCTGAGCCAAAATCAAGAGTCAGATGCTCTCAATCTCAACCACCTGAGCCACCCAGGCGCCCCTCTCTCTATTTGCCATAAATTCTACTTTCACTTCCTGCTGGTACACGTTTGATTTCCATACTGTGTTGAAGTCAAGGACCCTCTTGGCTAGTCTGATGGGACCCCCATCTCTGGATCCTCGGACCCCGCTTGTCTGCATCAATTTCATAATCATTATGAAAAATAATTTCTTTGTCTAAAAAGGGAGGTGTTGAAACGCAACCTGCTTGGGAGTCAGACATGCTGGGTGCTCCGTGTGACTGCCCTGCATCAGGGTCCCCCAATGTGCCCGCGACCTTGGGGGTTAGACCCCTTACGCCCCGCGAAGATGGGCGCATGTTGGCTGCAGGGAAAAACCACTCTGGAGACGGAGCTCATCACCTGTCCCCTCAAGAAACTGAGCGTCTGATGGACCTCACACTGTGGCTGTCTTACTCCCTAGTGAACTCAGGATTCCCGTCTCCCACTAATACTTGACTTGGGGCTTGGGTTTGAGTGCATCGCTCCAATGATCTTTACACGGGTGGAGTTGCCCCAGGGCAAAGTGGACAGAGCCACGATCCCCTTCTCTGTAGGCTCAAAAAACAATGAAACCTTCCCCGGTCGGGGTGGGGGTGGGGGCTGGACTGGTCCTGATGAGACGGATTGAAGGAAAGGACCCCACAGTCCTTCCTGTGGGACACCCCTGAGTCCGTTTCCTCCCTCTCTCGAGGAACCATCACGATCTGGACACAGAGGGAAGGTCAACTCCACGGCCGAGGGGAGCAGGCAGCTATGGGGCAGCTCAGGTGCTGACTGATTCAGGGCTTGGAACAACTCTGGGATTATTTAATACTGAAGCAGGGAAATATTCAGAAAAGCGTGGATCCATTTCAGAAGTGCCAGTGGGAGCCATTACGGTCTGCGCGTAAATGTCAACTTGCCTCATTTGTATTCCAGGCTGGCGAAGCCTGCAGCAAAGTGCGGGTCACAAATTGTGAAGCCAGACCCCGGGAAGAAATGGGATCCCGGTACCATCAGCCGCCCCAGGGCTGGGCTGCTTAGAGGAGCTCATTAAGGTAGCCATTCACAGACCACTTCTAGAGAAATCGCTAAGTGCGCATGCACTGGGCTATGCTTAAGCTGGAAACATGCTTGATTTTCAAGAAGAGATGCAAACAGTTTTGATGAACATAGGCTGCATCCAGGAAAGCGTCAGCAGAAAGACAGCTTCCTGGTGACAGGTTGTGAGAAATCAGAAATAAGAGGGAGCAGAGGGAAAGAGAGTGAACCAAACTCGGGGAAAGAACGCACTGAAAATCCAACAAGCAAACAGGAAACTGTGGTTGCAGAGTTTGGGGTCGGCGGAAGGGGGAGAAGCTGCTGAAAGTCACCCCAAAAGTGCAGCCTGGGCTTACCAGGACCGGGACTGCACCCCAGGCCCTCCGTGGTTGGGGGCCAGTCTGCAGCATCGACAAAGGGCCCCCCTCCCCCTATCATCTCTCTGGCTCCCCACAGCCCTTGCTAGGGTCTCGGTCCCTATCCTGGGGACCACAGTGACCCCCTCCCCAAACAAAAGTTGTCGTATCTTCTAGTGGTCAGGGTGTCTGCTTCCACCCCGTTAGGCTCCGTCCTGCGTGTCTCTGGTCCCATGTGCTGACCAGGGCAGCGCTGGTGGGGCGAAGGGAGGAAGGAGGTGCTCTCAGCAGGTGAGTCCTGGCAGGGGCGGGGGGGAGGGTGGGGGGGGTTGTTCAGTGGCTCTGGCAAAGCTGCGCTTGGAGAAAAGGAAGGCCCCCAACAATTTGTCAGGCATGCATGCAACTTCACCCGCAACAAAAATGACAATTAATGGACGTCATTAGAAAATAAGTGTCCAGTGATCTCCATGAGCAGTAAGAAGGGAAACAAATACTGAGTATAATCGAAAGTCCTAACAAATACGACAAATAACTGGATAGGCTGTAAGAAGATTCTGGTTTTGCTCATAAAAGTGCGCTTTAACCATGTTAAAACCCAGGAGGGACAAAACCAAATAGTCTGTATCTCTTTAAAGAAAAAAATACTTAGTCCCCCGAGGCCTGGACTTTCTCAGACCCTGTGGCACCACCAGCCACCCAGGCTCCAGAATCTTCCAGTGACCTGGGCTCCCCAATACTCCCTCTCAGGGAAATTATGGCCTGAGGGATGGAGGGAAAGAGAAGATAGAAAGGAAGAACATAAGTCATGTGGGCTGGTGGGGGTGGACATAAAGGAGGCATGTAAGTCACTCTGGGCTTTGTTTTAGATTCCTGGGGGGCAGGAAGCTGCAGTGAGAAATTCACAACTTTAATATGGAAAGCAGTTACTAAGTATTATTTTTATGCCTAGTGAGATCGCTTTATTACCGATAACCAATCAGCAACACAAATGCACTAACGTCTACTCTAAGAAGATCGATGAACTCTGAGTTAATAGTTGCCCTCGAGTCCATGTCACATCGCAGGCATATTAGAAACAGTCAGTAAACTCCAATTGGCTTCGGAACTTTGAAAACCTAGGTCCTGAGGGTGCCTGGCTGGCTCAGTGGCAAGAGTGTGCGACTCTTGACCTTGGGATTGTGGGTTTGAGCCCCACACCGGGTGTAGAGGTTACTTAAAAATAAAATCTTTTTTAAAAAATAAAATAAAATGCCCGTCTTGATGCTACACTGAAAAATGCCACTGCTCTCAAATAGTCTTTATTATAAATAAATACATAAACAAACAAATAAATAAATGGTGGGCCCACATCACTTCTGACGTTGTGGTATGCAGTTCCTACCTGTGAATCTTACCGAGAGGTGGCGTTTTCTGGTAAAAAAGAACACCTGTGTCATCCTGTCCCTAAGGATCTTTGGCCAGGTGACCATGGTGGATTCTGTTTTCCAAACTATGGCCCTAACACTGTCTCCCTCCTACACGTTCTTCTGTGGTGTGCTCTTGTGGTACTTCCTCAAGAGAGGGGCTAAGTCCCCTCTTCTTGAATCTGGGCTGGTCTCACTGACTGACTGGTTGGCCAATAGAATGTGGTGGAAATGATGGTCTGGAATTTTTGAGACCTGGTCTGGAAGACATGCAGCCTCTGGCCAGGGCTCTGGTAAGGCTCACTTGGGGTGGCCTCCCTCTAGGAATTTCACATCTGTGCTACGTGAGGGACCCCTGTGAGCACTCTGGCCAGAGCCCGGCCAAGCTCCCAGCACCCACCTGAGCTGAGCAGGAGTCAAGAGCCAAATGTTCAACCCACTGAGCCACCCATGTGCCCCTCCCTACTTTTAATTGTATGCGTATTTCTCATTTTTTTCCTATTTAAAAAATTTCCTCTCTGATTATAACAATAACACAAACTTGCCATAAAAATATGTCAAATACGAATGGATCAAGAAGATGTGGTTTATCTATACGATGTAACACTACATGGNCATAGAAACCAATTTGACAATAAACTATAAAAAAGAGTGTCAAATAGATGAAAGCTGCAGGGAGATACAATCCTTTCACAGAGCGAGGACTGCTGTTAACATTTCAGAACACTGACCATCAATGTTTTTTATAGATATTCTAATATTCACATAAATAACATGGAGTGGATGGCCTTTTACCTGACACAGTTAAAATGATTAATGG
>NW_027527429.1:5171460-5208892 GCF_008692635.1 Crocuta crocuta
TCGACAATAAACTATTAAAAAATAATAAATAAATAAAATACACATTAAAAATATTTTTAAAGAAACAAACAAATAAAATCTATTAAAAAAATAGGTTGCCTTGGATCTGACTGGAATTTTAAGTCATCTTTCCTACACAAACCATACCCGTGATGCATTTTTTTTATGGCATATCATTTTGTTTCCTGTGAAGTCAAGCATGCTGATACCCACACAAAATGCAAGTGCAGAATCCTCCTTAATTTTACTCCTTTCCCCCGGCCTTTACAATGGTCTCTCTAATGCCTCATCCCTGAATTCCATATACATTTTTAAGCAATTTGCTTTTATTTGTCTTTCTAGAGGATTCCTCTTGAATTTCCTAGGAACCCGGTTTGGGTTGTCATATTTCATCTGTTTGCTGTGATGAAGCGTATATAAATTGCTTAATTACAATAACAAGTATAATAAGCAAAAACAGATTTAGCCAGAAATAACGTGCACTGGTCAAATTTAATCAGAAGAGCTGAACCACACAATTACTGAGTTTGAAATCCCCCCCCAAAAACCTAGGGAAAGCATGGTGCTTTCAGGCCCATAACATACCCGCAGAACCATGTTGTGGACAAAAAAAGACTTGGTTTCTTTTTGGACAAAAGAAGTCATCATAAATTCTGTAATAGAATGTACTTTGAAATACTTAACAAAACCTAAAAAGTCCCATGGTATTGGAAACCAAGCAATATTTTTCTAAATAAAGATGGGATTTCTAAGTAAGCATTCTCAAAATAATGAAATGCTTAGAACACAATAATAATGAAAATCCCATGGTTTAACGTGTTTTGGAAAACAGAGAAATCAGTGCTTACAGAAAAATGTATAAATGTATTCATTACAGAATAGGAAAGATTGTAAGCAAACAAGTTAAGCATTGGTAAGAAAGAACATCCGGGGCACCTGGGTGGTGCAGTCAGTTAAGCGTCCGACTTCGGCTCAGGTCATCATCTCGTGGGTTCGAGCCCCACGTCAGGTCCTGTTCTGGCAGCTCAGAGCCTGGAGCCTGTTTCAGATTCTCTGTCTCCCTCTGTCTCTGCCCCTCCCCCGCTCATGCTCTGTCTCTCTCTGTCTCAAAAATAAGTAAACTATAAAAAAAAAATTAAAAAAACAGAAAAAAGAAAGAACATCAGATTGGAGCACCTGAGTGGCTCAGTTGGTTAAGTGTCTGACTCTTGATTTAGGCTCAGGTCATGATCTCGAGGTTTGTGGGTTCGAGCCCACACTTACCCACTCACACATGCCCACGCCCTCTCTCTTCTCTCAAGGATAAATAAATAAACTTCTTTTTAAAAAAAAGAACATCAGATCAGACACAAATCAAAAGGGTATGGAATAATAGAGATCAAGCCAGATATCTATAATAAAGATAATGACAGAAATAGGGGAATAAAAATACAGATAATTAGCAACAGATAGTTGATTTTACAGAAAGAAAAATGGAAGAATCCTCTAGCAAGAGTAATTAAGCTAAAAGATTTAAAAGTGCTAATAAATTATATATAAAGAGAGAGGATAGATGGAAAGCCACAGATTTTAAAATAAAAGAATACGATGAACAATTATATTCTAGCAAACTTTAAGAGGTAAATTTCTGAGAAAAAGTAGAATGTGAAAATAAGCACAAGAAGCAATCGAAAATTTGAATAGAAGAACAAAAATGTAAAAATTTGAAATGGTAATTAGGAACCACTCCCTCCCCTAGGTTCAGTTGAAAAGTTAACCGAACTTCCAAGGAACAGACAATTTCTATTATATAAGCTATTCCAGCAAATGGAAAGCTGTCAAATTAATTTTCTCATGCTGCATACCTTTTATTCCAAAATTGGATCAGGTAGTACCTAAAATGATATTTACAGTTCCGTTTTGCTTCTGAACCCTCATGCAAAAGTCTCAAATAACGTATTAGTCAACGTACACTAAAAAGCATTTTTAAAGTTATTCTGACCACGCAAGGTTTGTCTGAGCACTGCAGGGGTAGTTTAATATATATATAAAAAAAAGGAAGATATAGTTTACCACATTATTAGTTAAATTTGACAGCCTTAGGATGATCTCCGTTGAGTAAGAAACTCTTTTTTTATAAAGTAAAACTTGTAACCACAGCATTTACAACACTTACCTGTGATTACTCTTCTCGGCAAACCAGGAAATAATAGAAAGATCACCACAACCTTCAGCCAATGTCCTACTTAGTGGGAACACCTTAGACACACTGGCTTTAAAGATACAGATTAGGGTAAGGGTGTCCAGCATGGCTTACAGAAACACTGGCGGTACTGGCCTGCGAGACAGCTGTAGAAAGTCAGTAGCACTCAGTTGGCAGGGCTGGTATAAAACTGCATTGTTTGCAGATGAGGTGATCCTATTGACAAAGACGCTCTCCTTGACCGAACTCCATCAGGCTCCTCTGAGCTCTATGGGACCTTGGCCTGTAAAAACCCCTGCTCCTCACAAATAGTCTTACACCTGGGGGGGCCTGGGAGGCTCAGTTGGTTAAGCATCCAACTTGGGCTCAGATCATGATCTCACAGACCGTGGGTTCGAGCTCCGCATGGGGCTCTGGGCTGACAGCTCAGAGCCTGGATCCTGCTTCAGATTCTGCGTCTCCCTCTCTCTCTGCCCCTCCCCTGCTCACAAGCTGTCTCTCCCTCTCTCTCAAAAACAAATAAACATTAAAATAAAATGGTCTTATGTCTGCCTCCCAGTCCCCGTGGAGGGTAGGAGCCTAACTTAGTGTCAGTTACTAGACATCAGACAGGATGGCCTAATCTCATTGACTGACCCCATACTCACTTTTGGGAATTATCTGTTTCCCACCCTCCTCCCTCTTCTTCTCTCCTCCCTTTGAAACACCCGGTCACTTCTACACACATTGAAGGGTAGCTTAGTTCATACCGAAGACTTCGCCTCTACAGCTGGGTCTGAGTAAAGTCCGTTTTGCTATTTTTAACAAAAGCCTGGGGAATAATATCTCTTAGACCCTCTCTCTATATATAAAATAAACGTAACTATTTGGAAATGAGAGACTTGAGGAAGGTTTCTAGATTCCAAAGCAAATTATAAAAACTCAGTGACATTTTTGTACTTGAACACAAGACAATTTGTGATAGTAACACAACTATACAATACCAAGAATGTCCTTATCCATGAGAACTCTGTGAAAGAAAAGTGCTTTGGGGCACCTGAGTGGCTCAGTTGGTTGACTGTCTGACTCTTGACCTTGTTTTGGGTTGTGTCCCAGGGTCATGAGATCGAGCCCAGTATCCATGCTGAATGTGGAGGCTGCTTAAGATTCTCTCTCTCTCTCTCTCTCTCTGTCTTCCTGTCCCTCTCCCTAGCTTGCACTGCCTCTCTAAAATATTTTAAAATAAAAAGAAAAAGTGCCCTCAAGAATATCTAAAGGGCGCCTGGCTGGCTAGGTCAATGGAACCTGTAACTCTTGATCTCAGGGTTGTGAGCTCAGGCCCCACGTTGGGTGTGGAGATTACTTGCAAATAAAATCCTAAAAGAATAAAAAGAATACATAAGAAAATTAAAACCAAAAAGGCGAAACTGTTCTTTGAAAGAGATGACACACATTATAAAGGCATCGGTTCTCCCCCAATTTTTCTGTAAATTCCAAGCAGTTACATTCAAATATTCAGAAAATATTTTTTAAAGTTTTAACCATATTTCTCAATTAATAATACACTTCCTACTATATGGAAGAGTAAAGATTCACAATGGCTACCTTGACACACCTGTCCTATCCGAGGTTGCTCTAAATGGAGGCCTTAATTTCAAAATGATGTTCCTTAGGCTCTTCAAAAGCATTTAGTTTCAAGCAAGAAACCATGTAATTTATAATCCACATGCACTCACTCTACCCTCGATCTGCTCCTCCCCCAGGCTTATTTTACAAGGACA
Organism: Crocuta crocuta; assembly: GCF_008692635.1. Lineage (NCBI taxonomy): Eukaryota > Metazoa > Chordata > Mammalia > Carnivora > Hyaenidae > Crocuta > Crocuta crocuta. Next base: position 5,175,403 of record NW_027527429.1, read on the forward strand.
AATCAAACCCTTCAGAGCAGTCGCCTCTGAGAGGCGGAGGAAGAATATAGGAGTGGAGAACGGATATAAAGGGAATAAATGAACGTGTATGCATAATAGTCGGGTGGGGCCTCACACACGGCATGAGTGTTGTGCCCCAAACTGGGCGTGTGAGGACTTCAAACCCCTCCACTTAAAATCCAAAAAAGAAAAGGAAAAAAATTGTCAGCATTTCCCAGGTTACCAAATTTTATTTTTTTTTATCAAGAAGCGATCTTTTTTGCTGAGCAAAATATATCTTGTGTCTCATTTTTATCCTTCACTTTATTATCAATAATATATTAACAGGATTCCTGACTCTAAATGCTTTTCAATTCTTTCAATCAATTATACTTAGACGTTATATTATTTTATATACAATCTTGAAATATTTGCTTTTTTCCTTTTTCAGTATCTACTTGGGAAGAGATTTTCAGAGTGTTGGGAGCCATTCGGAACTCACTAGTTGAGAAAACTCCTTGTGAGGTTAAGGCAAGTTTGCAAGATCTCCTGCCGTCAGATGATAACCGATATCCGCCCCCACTTAATTTTTTCTGCTTGAGCACCGACCCCCGAAGCACCTTGTTGATTGCCATCAGGAGTGACTTGTCCCCTTATTCTGGCCCTGGTATGATGATTGCACCTTGTGAAGGAAATTGTAGGAACTTCTTTTGTGGTTATGGGAGCAGACATTTTGTTTCCTGAGAATCTTGTTTTTCTCGATACTTCCCATTAAGCGATAAACAGGCTATTGACCCCTGCTCACAAAGAACTGACCTTTGCCTTTGCTATGCTAAAAACATCTTGGTTGTATTTGAACGCTAAAGATACCTTCCTTCCCCATATGATAAGCATGAGTACCCTACATCAACCAAAAATGATAAGGTTATGCATATCAATGCTCTGGAAAATCTTTACTGATCAAAGAATTTATCATCAGAATGCCACTTCTGGGCTGTCCCCAAAACACTTAACTATAAATAAAGCTGAGACTCAGTCAGTGCAGAGATGCCTGCATGATGATCAGAAAGAATCTCGGGGCTCTCTCACTCTCTCACCAACACCGTCCGTCCTTAAGGGACCCCTGGACCGGCTGGAGCGGGACTCCGGCACCAGAGTTGGTATTTTGGGATCAAATCGGATATGAATTTCCAGATTGATTAAACTGGGGCCAGGGAATCAGGTCTACACAATTTCCGCTTTTTGAACGGAAGTTTTTGATGGTCATGTATGATCCAAGAATATGGGAGCAAAGGAAAAAGAATCCATCCAATCTAAAGAGCTCCATGAGAAGATGCGAACTTGAACTTCCCATAGGGATCTTCCCACGGGGGTGGGGTGGGAGAAGCAGAGGCAAATTTCCCATCGCATAAACTGGGTGGAGCATACAGCTGTGATTTATTCTTCTATGACTTCTTCATTGGCTTCCAACATAAATTTGGAAAAGCAGTCAAGCGACGTTTCTAGCTCGATGAAATGTCACAGAGAGAACATATTCACATAACCAGGGTCCAGGTCAAGAAGTACTACATTATCAGTACTTCTGAAAGCCCTCATGTTCTCCCTCCTAACCACGACCCTTCCCCCCCCCGCCCCCAAGCATAATCACTGCTGCAAATTCTCCAACACTGTAGATAACTTTTGTTGTTTTTGAATTTTACACCAATGCAATTGTAAATATGCATAATTTAGTGTCTAACTTCTTTTCTCATCATTGTGTGGGTGCGCTTCATCCCTGTTATTTGCCATTGTCTTATTGTTTTCTTCCGCTGTAAGGCCATATCACAATTCACAGACCTATTGTTCTCTCTCTTTCTCATTTTTAATGTTTATTTATTTTTGAGAGAGACAGAGTGCAAGTGGGGAAAGGGCAGAGAGAGAGACACACACACACACAGAATCCAAAGCAGGCTCCAGGCTCAGCTGTCAGCACAGAGCCCGACGCAGGGCTTGAACCCATGAACTGCGAGATCATGACCTCAGCCAAAGTCAGATGCTTAACCAATGGAGCCACCCAATCGCCCCTATACCTATTGTTCTCTTAAAGGGCATTTGCATTATTTCACATTTTTGGCTTTATGTCTAATGCAACATGACACACCAACACTTGAATTTTGGTTTGCCCGCGCATGGACTGTAATATAAGAGTATATTTAACTTTAATAAAGAAGACTAATTTGGTTTCCAAGGGCTTAGACTAACTTATTTCCAGCACTGGTACTGTGAGTTTGTTAATATCATCGTTGCCAACACGTAGCGTAATCTTTGAATTCTAGCTGGTCTTAAGTACGTGAATCCTAAAAATGCAGCAAATGCGGTAATAATGTCTTAAGGTGTTTCTAATTTGAATTTCCTTGCTAGCTAATGAGGCTGACGTTCTTAGTCTCTTTGGAAAACTCCTCAATACATGTCTTACACTTTTTTCTTTTTTTTTTTATACTTTTTTCTTTGTGTTTGTCTTGGATAAAAGCCTTTGGTCAGTTATATGCTTTACAAACATAAATATATATTTGTATATATTGCAACGTGTATCATGAGAAAGGAATTTTTTGGTGAATAGAAATACTTAATTTTAATGCCAGTTTATCAATTATGTTCAGTTGATCAATTACATTTGTTATGCTTAATATCTTTTTGGCCCTGTTCTAACAACCTGTCAGGCAAAGTCATGAAGATACTCTCCTATATTGTATTTTACAACTGCATTTACCTGCGATGGTGGCCACTACTGACATGTGGCTCTTTAATTACAATTAAAGCTAAAGAGGATAGAAATCCAATTCCTCAGTCACACTCGTGGTATTCCAGTTGCTTACCAGCCGCCTGTGGCCCATGGCCACCGTATCGGACAGCTCAGATGTGGAACATTGCCAGCATCGCAGAACTTTGGACAGTGTTGTTTTAGAAGCTCCTTCTTTCATACAGGCCCATCATCCTTCTGCAAGTTTTTTGATATTTTGTGTTTGGTATAAGGGAAGGTCGCTATGCATTGTTCCAATTGTATAGATATGCAACTGAGTAAAACACCAGTAAGATAAAAACAGTGTCATTTATCCACTGCAGTATCATGACAACTTTATAAGTGTCCAAATATACGTGGGTCTGTTACTGGGCTCTCTATTTTGTTAGTTTGGTCTATTTTTGTTTGCTGCAGCTCAGCCCCTTGTCTAATTTTGTACCTATGCTACCTAACCTTAATTCTCGTAATTTTATTATAAGTATTAATAACAAGGAGAGTATAGCTTTTGACTCTATTATTCCCCTTCAAGATTATCTGAACTATTTTTGGCCATTGCATTTCCATAAAACCTAGAGTGACCTTGACCACGTGCACAAAATGACCTGCTGATACGTTGATTGGGTTTGCACTGACTCTCTAGAGTAATTTCAGTAGAACTGACCTCTTATAATGTTGGATCTTCCAATCCATGAACATGTTTTATAGTTTTATGTAGAGACACCGTGCAATCTTTTGGTAGATATAGTTCCATGTTGTTAAAAAGAAATTCAACTGAGTAAATTTAAAGATCTAGTCAGCTTTATTCAATGATTTATGACTCTGGCAGCATCCCATCTAGCAAGAAGAGAGGGTTGTATAAAATGGAAAGATTTTATAGGCAGAAAAGAAGCGGAACAATTAGCAAAAAAAAAGAAAAGAAAAGAAAAAAAAGAAAAAGAGAAAGAAAAAAAAAGAAAGGATTACTTCAGGCAAGGTCACCTTCCCTTAGGGGGAAGGGCAGGGGATTCTTATTAGGTGGATGGGCTCATCTTCCTTTTGGGGAGGCAAAGGGGGCCCATGTGATAGATTACATTATTAGCATTGGTCAGAAAATTCTGGGCTACCCAGTTAAGACTGCATCTCTGGGGAGATTGACTGAAATTAGGAATTAGGCCCTGGTTTGATGACTTGGCCCAAGAAACTCCATTTGGGGCCTGAAGTTTGTTCAACAATATGTTTTGTATTTTGACACTATTAAATATTATATCATTTTTAATATTTCACATTGAACAAATGTGTTAGCTTTTTTAAAGAGTGAATTAAAAAAATTTTTAATGTGTATTTATTTCTGAGAGAGAAAGACAGAGCGAGGGCAGGGGAGGGGTAGGAGAGAGGGAGACACAGAATCCGAAGCAGCTCCAGGCTCTGAGCTGTCAGTACAGAGCCCGACGCGGGGCTTGAACCCATGAACCATGAGATCATGACCTGAGCCAAAATCAAAAGTCGGATGCTTAACTGACTCAACCACCCAGACGCCCCATATCTTTATTCTTATGAGGCCTTTATGGCATTAGGACTAATTCTATCTACTCGCTAGTATTTCTCAATGCCGTTTGCAGTGTAGTGCCCTCACTCTAGCTGTGGCCTCATCCTGAAACCCAGATTTGATCTGTAAAGGTTTTAGATTCATAGAACTATTAAAAAGAGTTTGACATTTTACCACTTTGAAAGACACATTTTAAGGAAAGTTGAATGATTAAGTGTGTTCTAAAGTGCACTCATGACAATAGTAAATCATGAGCAATTATGCAATTAGTATAACATTATTAGCATTATATTTGAATTTTTAGAGATTTAAATCTCTAGTCTTTACAGTTTTATTACAGTAGATCTGGTCACATGTCAGTAAATTGGGAACTAACCTTTAGAATTTTTTTCTTACCTTAGCAAAGTCAGCAATCCTAAAAAAATAAGATTTGGATATCCTAAAAAGTGCTTTTGAAACCTTTGCAGAAGGTAGATTTTGACTCAAGTATATCAAATTGACACACATAGGTTATGTTCAGACTAAAATTAAAAAAAAAAATGTTATAGGAGAACAGGCCTATACCTTTATTTACTTTTCAGTAAGTTAAAATCTTTTTTAATGTTTATTTATTTTTGACAGAGCGACAGAGCACAAGCAGTAGAAGGGCAGAGAGAGAGGAAGACACAGTCTGAGGCAGGGTCCGAGCTGTCAGCACAGAGCCTGATGCGGGGCTTGAACTCACAAACTGTGAGATCACGACCTGAGCCGAAGTCAGACGCTCAATCGACTGAGCCGTCTAGGTGTCCCTCAAAGAATGAATTTTTGACCTTTGAGCCTTTTTATTGTCTGATTGCTATTTTATTTCTTTCTGGTCTTATGTTTATTATTTTCTGTCTTCAAGTTATTTTTCTAACCTTTATTCTGTCCTAATGTATGTATTTCAGGTTATAAAGTTCCCCGAAAACATGGTTTTATTTGTAATCCACAGCTTGTTTTTGTTTTTGGATCAAACTGTTCTTATTGAGGTGCTTTGGGGCCGGGTGGAAGGGCTGGGAAGCCTTTGAGTTGGGACGTTCTCCTGGGGTGGGGGTCTCCCGGACCTCACAGTCACAGAAAGCAATTTACAGATTTTATATGTAGTGTTGTTGTTTTTTTTATATCTTAGTTCCAAACATTTCCTACTTCTTCCTCGACTTTCTTAAATTGGGATTTTCTAGTTACCTTTTGTTTGCAATTTTTGGCTGAAGTCCACTATAGCCGGAGAATGAATCTATCTAATCCAGTCCTTTGAAATGGGTTGAGATCTGCTTTGTGGCTCAGCACGTGGTCAGTTTAGATAAACGTTCTCTTGCACTTGAGAAAATGAACATTCAGCAGCTGGATAGAAAGATATACATATTAACAACCTAATTTGTTAATTGTCATACGCAAATTAGGTCATTTGTTAATTGCAATTCTTCACTTCCTCTATGTCCGTAATGAATTTTCAGTCTGCCTTTCCTATTAAGTTTTTATTAAAAGAGGCAGGGAAAACCTCTATTATCATGGATTTGTTTAGTTCGCCTTTTAATTTGGGCTAATTGTGCATCATAGATATTGAAGCTGTATTAATAAGATACCTATACATTAAAAATCCTTGTATCTTCCTGGAGAATGGGCCATTTTGTCAGTATGAATATTACTCTTTTTCCTCTAATAATGCTTCTTGCCTTAAATGTTCTGTTTCATATTAATATTGTTAATATAAAAAATTAAACTTTTTGGTTAATATATGCTATATATACATATATGTGTTATATATATATGCTGTATATATATATATTAAACTCTAAAGGTAAAAACATGATTAATACATGAAATTTGTGAAGCTAAAAATACCTTTTCATTCATATAACACTGTGCAAAGATGCACCTTTTCATTCATATAATACTGTGAAAGAATCACAAGACCACATACAGATATGCAAAGTACAGGAGAGAGTCTAGTCAATAATATTGTAGTGTTGAATATGGAAAGGGAAGATGGTGACTAGACTTTTTTATTTTTTTGCTGGTGAGCATTTTGTAACGTATGCAAGTATTGAACCACTGTGTTGGATACATGAAGCTAATATAATATTGTATGTCAACGCTGCTTCAATAGAAAAATAAATTAATTTAAATAAAAAGATAAATTGCAAGGCTATATACAACATCAGAAGTAGGGAGGAAAATAAAGCACAAGAACGTATTTTAATCATGGGACCGATGGCAAGGAAATGATTAGTTTTGAGGTGAAAAGTCTAGAAATCAACAGACAAGATGTTCCTCCCTGGTCCTTTTATAATTCGCTCTCAGATTCAGAAGGAAGATTACAGTTGTTATGGCTGGATTATTTCCACCAGGGGGAAGTAGAGTATTGCAGATAAAGTAACATAATTTACCAAGGGTCATGGAATAGCGATGATTCGGAATGTAGTTTCCGCTGTTTTTGCCAAAACAATGTACGGAAAGAATAATTCTTAAGGCTATGTGAATGGACCTTTCATGTTTAATTCTTATGCTACATGGTAAGGATTAGGGAAACTCCTGGGGAAAGACTGGGTAAATTTGTCCTGCTCCTTTGGAAAAAGACATACTATGATTTTGGAAAAAAAAAAATGTATTGATGTAAACCTCAGTCTCTTATATATCGCTTTCATCTAACATCAGTTACAACTTTTAATCAAGCCTAACTGACCTGCCACAAGAGTTGAATGACAGTAATTTAATTTAAACAATTTAGAATTCACCAAGCACTGGTCCAGAAGGGAGGTATAAATAGGGCACCGCACAGAAAGCACCAACACGTAAAGGCTGAGAGCGTTAGCGCTGCAGGAGATCAAAAGGATGAGAGGAAAAGGCCAAACTGTTGAAGACAGATTCAAGGAGGCTCTAGAGCCTGGGCTGCTCACCAAGGAGGTCAGGAAGAGGGGAGGCTGCAAGCAGACGGGCAGTGAGGGGTGAGCCGGGGGAGCTGCGAGCCAGCACGGAGGATGCCAGGTTCAGGCAGGAGCACAGCCTGGGAGGAGCCGACTGCTGCAGTCAGGAGCAGGGCTGAGGAGGTGGGTGTGGATGTGGATGACTAAGGGCCAAGCCAAGCAGGAAGGATGTGGGCCGATGTGGCCAGGGGGAAGTAGGGCTGGGCAGGCGTGCGAGTGGATGAGGACTGTGCACAAGGTTTCTGAGTCTCACCCACAGAGCCTGGCTCAGTCAACACTTTCTCATGCTCACATCTGATCCAGTCAAAAAAGATCTCACGTCGGGGCGTCTGGGGGGCTCAGCTGGTTACACATCTGACTTCGGCTCAGGTCACGATCTCGTGGTTCGTGAGTTCGAGCCCCGCGTCGGGCTCTGTGCTGACAGCTCAGAGCCTGGAGCTGCCTCGGATTCTGTGTCTCCCTCTCTCTCTGCCCCTCCCCCGCTTGTGCTGTTTCTCTCCTTCTCAAAAATAAACATTTAAGAAAACGATCTCAGGGGCGCCTGGGTGGCTTAGTCGGTTAAGCGTCCGACTTTCGCTTAGGTCATGATCTCGCGGTTCGTGGGTTCGAGCCCCGCGTCGGGCTCTGTGCTGACTGCCAGCTCAGAGCCTGGAGCCTGTTTCAGTCTGTGACTCCCTCTCTCTCTGACCCTCCCCTGCTCACGCTGTCTCTCTCTCTCTCCTAGAAATAAATAAAAAACATTTAAAAAAAAAAAAAAGAAAAAGAAAAAGAAAACGATCTCATGTAAAGCAAGTATCAGAAACAGACATGTCATCATGAATGCTGGTTCAGCTGGCTTTCTCTGACTTGTGAGACCCGAGTACACGTCAGTACCCACAGGGCCCACTCACCCCCTACGGTGTCATCGAAGGCAACCAATGCCAACGAACGCCAACAAAGTAACTGAAGCCAACTGCAGTGTGTCTGGAAAAGAGCATTTGAGGTCATATATCTCACATGCTCCAGCAATCGTTTCATTTTATCTGTTAATTTTTAAAAATATTTTTGAGAGACAGCATGGGTGGGAGGGTGACAGAGAGAGCGAGGAGGGAGACACAGAATCTGAGGCAGGCTCCAGGCTCTGAGCTGTCAGCACGGAGCCCGACATGGGGCTCGAACCCACAAACCTTGAGATCATGACCTGAGCCAAAGTCGGATGCTCAACCGACTGAGCCACCCAGGTGCTCCCATCTAATTTTTTTAGAGAGAGTGCATAAGCGGAGGAGAGGGACACTAGAAAAGAGATGGGGGGGAGAGAGAGAGAATCTTAGGGCTCCACACTCAGCACGGTGCCTGACGCAGGGCTGGATCCCATGATCCTGGGATCATGACCTGAGCCAAAATCAAGAGTCAGACGCCCAGCTGACCGCCACTCTGGCGCCCCTTTACCAATCATGGTAAAGCTTCCTTTCTTCTTTTCTCTTTGCTTTCCCTCTACAAGCCCCCACACGTCTCACCCTCTTTGCCTTTTTGCTCTTCTCCTTCCTGCATCTTCAGCTCCTTAGTCAAGAGTCAGCGTGAGGGTCTCTCTGCTTTCTCTTCGCTTCCCTGTCTAACCATCAGCAGACTCTCCACAGCCAGCGGGGCCTTGGGACTGACTCAGGGCAAGCACGTCATCTGCCCCACAGCCGGCACCGCTCGTAGTTTTTATTGCCCTTCCTGGATTATGTCTTGTAAATGTAAGGCATGACCCACATCACACTACTTTTATTTTTCCAGTATCAGCCCTAATATTTTGCAGCGGCCTCTCTTAAAGTAGTAGCAGGACAGGGGCGCCCGGGTGGCTCAGTTGGTTAAGCATCTGACTTTGGCTGGGGTCATGATCTCACCATGTGTGGGTTCGAGCCCCGCCTCTGGCTCTGTGCCGACAGCTGGGAACCTGCTTGAGATTCTCTGTCTCTCTCTTCTCTCTGCCTCTCCCCCCTCTTATCTCTCGATAAATACATTTTAAAAACTTTAGAGAAATAGTCTCACGGCATACAACAATAGTTTAGCCTCCCTCACAGCCTGCGATCACCATGACTTGTCTTCAGGGCATGAATTTCTTCCTAGATCTCTCAGCACTGGCATCACCACTTGGTGGCTCAGATGACATTCCAGTGGGAGGCAGTAACAATATAAAAATTCCAACACTGTGGTGGCTCCCACAGCTTCAGATGCAAACAAACAGCAATGTGGTCCACAAAAAAATTTTAACAGGGTGCGTAGGACTTCTGTTGACATTAAAAATGTCCCGACCTTACAACAATAGTCTGACAAGCTACTTGCCAGATTTGGAATTACTGAAAGCAATGCTCAGTGATTTTTTTATGCTGAAATTTCATTTTATTTTATTTTACATTTGGGGAGGATCTCTCTCCTCTGGAGTGGGATTTTATCCATCCCTTCTGTAGCCATCGTGGCTGCTTCACATAATTCAACCACCAGAAGAACACGGCACAGACGGCTTTGTCTTCGCAGCATGAAGGTGGTGGTGGAAGCTGGTGAAGACATGCTGCACAAAGAAATCTGGAACCTTCTCTCAGCGATGGCTCACAACGCGTGGGGCTGGGCGTGGGCGTGGGCTTTGCCCGGGTCGTGGGCAACGGAGAGAAGGACCCGCGGGAGCGTTGAGTGCGGGAGACAATGTTCTCCCTCCTGCCACCAACCCCTGCCTGCCATGGGGCCGGGGACTGGCCGGGACCTCCTTTCTCCAGTTCCCTGCCCAGCAGAGCCATCGCTGCTCCGCCAGGGATGTCACCTTGCCAGTGGCTGATCTGTAGCAGGAAGTCTACATTCAATGCCACCCAAGATCATTATCATTCAAACGCATGGCTGTGGGGATAAACTGAGCGAGCGCCAGGACTCTGAACCAGGCAAGACCCCTCACTCGTGTGCAAGTTCACCGGCTCTGAGTCCTGAGAGGGAGCACACCACCAGGCTCTGACATCACCGCCGACCTGGTGACCCACCTTGCCCGAGGCATTGTCACGTCCAAGACTTGGCACTTTTTGAGGTGAGGAGTAGAGGGTGACTAGAGTCAAGTTTGGGGAAGGCTTGGGCATGGGAGACACCTTCCAGGGAGAAGAAAGAGCACAAGTTGATGTCCAGGGAGACACAGAGAATTAACAGATATTTGTTTTAAGGAATTGGCTCACAGTGGTGGAGGCTGGCCCATCTGGAAGTTCTGGTAATAGTAGGGATTGCAGCTCAAGTCCAAGGGCCGTCTGGAGGCAGGAATCCTTCATCTTCAGGGCATCTCCATCTCTTTGCTTAGGGACTTCAACTGATTGAACGAGGCCCACTCACAACATGGAGAGAAATCTGCTTTACTCAAAGTCTGCTGATTTAAATATTTATCACAACTAAAACGTGCCTTCAGAATGACGTCTAGATTAGTGTTTGACCAACACCTGAGTAACGTAACTGAGCCAAGTTGACACATGGAATTAACTATCACACTAAGTAAATTACTTTTGGGTACTTTTTACTTTAGTGAGTCCCATAGTCCCTGTCTGAATGTTCACACCTTTCAGTTTGGGAAGAAATGCGTAAAGGGTTTTTGGAAAGTATCATGGGTGCGCTTTAACATGAGCCCGCCCCCAGCTGCAGCCTGCTGGTAGGTTTCCCAGATTTCCATTTCAGAAGGATGTAAAGGATCCGTTTGCATTTTCACCCTGCATACTATCAAAGCTCTGCCACCTCCAGAGAATAAAAGGCCCATCTTGATTTTATTAAGATCACAGATCTATGCTGGTGGCCGGGGCTGAAATGATAGCTTCGCTGTGAAATGCCTTTCTGTTACAAAGCTGGAAATAGGACTCGTGAGAGAAAGTCTGCCCTGTAATTAACAGAGAGGGCTTCAGCATCGAGCACTTTCTGTTGGGGCTTTGTGTCCAGGAAACGCATGGTCTGCCAGCCCTGGGTTATCATTTCCCAGGGTCTCCCTCTTGCTGGTGAGAGCTCCTCCCTAGAAATCTGAAGGCCTCATCTCACTGGACATTGCATTGGATGATGTCTACTTCTCCACTGACAAATATATTGACCACAACATAGGAAGGAAAGCTCTACCGAAATAAAACAAAACAAAAACAAAAACAAAAAAACAAAAGCTGCTACTACATACCTCTTAAAATGGCCAAAATCTGGAACACTGACATCATCAAATGCTGACGACGATGCGGAGCAATGGGAACTCCCATCCGTTGTTGCTCACGACACAAAATGGCCCAACCACCTTTGAGACAGTTGGGCAGTTTCTTACAAAATTGCACGTACTTTTACCACCTGACTCAGCAAGGGCACCCCTTAGTGGTCACTCAAAGGAGTTGAAAACTTCCATCCACAAAAGCACACGCACTGTTTATAATGGCTTCAATCACAACTGCAAAAATTTGGAAGCAGTCAAGAGGTCCTCCAGTAGGGAAAGGGGTATCACTCAACACTCCCAAGAAATGAAGCATCAAGGCATAAAGGGGCATGGAGGAAACTGAAATCATATCGCTAAGTGGAAGAAGCCCATCTGAAAAGGCTACATGCTACATGATTCCAACTATATGACATTCTGGAAAACTTAATGACTTAAACATTCCAAAGTGCACAATTCACAGGCATCAAGTACATTCACATTGCAGTGCGACCGTCACTACCCTCCGTCTCCAGAATTTTCCATCTTGCAGAAGTGAAGCTCGGTATCACAGCCCTCCCCCCAGACTCCCCTCCCACCCCCACAACCATCCCTCTATCTTCTGTTATCTGTGAATTTGACCACCCAGGCACCTCATGGATGTGGATCAGGGAGGATCGTTCTTTTGTGACTGGCTTATTTCAGTTAACGTGTCTTCAAGGTTCATCTGTGTTGTAGCAAGTGTTAGAATTTCATTCTTTTTTAAAACTAAATAATATTCCATTGTGTGTATGCATCACACTCATCCCTGGATGAATACTTCAGGTGCTGCCACCTTGTGGCTGTTATGAATAATGCTGTTGTGAACATGGTTGTACAAATATCTCTTTAAGATGCTGCTTTCGATTCTTTTGGGTATATGCCTAAAGGTGAAATGGCTGGGTCATATGATAATTCTATGTTTAATTTTTTTAGGAACTGCTGAAATGTATGTAGTAAGAGGTTTTGAACTAAAATTATTCCGTGAAGGGGTGCTTCCCTTGTAAAGCTAGACCCTAAGAGTCCCTCGTGGTGTGAGGTCCCCATCTTTTGCAGCTTTGGAGTGTGAAGCATGGCTGATGTCAATGTCAAGTACGGTTTCCACATTTCTGCTAAGAAAAGAGGAGGAAGCTTTCCAGGAGCTGATTTGGGAATTCCTGGGCTCAATAACGCTTCTACAGCAAAGCTCATGGGCATACCTGCGCAACATCCAAATGCAATCTCTTCTCAGGCATTCCTCATGACTGAAATGCCTTCCTCTTGAAGTTCTTAGCCCCAGTGGTAGGTCTCCTGGCCTTCCCTGACCTCCTGAGCATATATGTAAAGCCATGTTTTGAAATGACTGAAAGTGGGCAAAATATCAGACATCTGACTTTGTTATTCTGTTCATCTGAGTGTCCTATAGGCAAGTTACGCTGTTAGAATAAGTAACTAAATAACAGCATGTCTAATTCATAAATCATATATTGTCCATTCATTTCTATCTTTTCACTTCAGGAAAACCCACGAATTGCGTTTTTATATTCAATATTTTCATATAATCTGCATTTTGTTGATAGTGGTGACAAATTAGACAAATGTTCTTAAGTCATCGGGGTTCTCAGATCATTTTTTATTACTTTGATTGTTAGCAAGCTTCCATCTGCTAAAGCTGTAGCAACTGGAGTTGTCGATAAAAGTCTTAAAGCGATACTTACGTGCAGAAATGTCCCAAGAATTCACATGTTTCACTCGAACGTTGTAACAGGGCTTTGGAAAATAGATCATCACTGTAGCATAAAACATTGCAAAATGTTTTCATCATCATATAAATTGTGCGATCGCTCGTATTATTTTCACCAGCCCTTAAAGCAATATCGAGATTCACAGAGAAGGATAAAGAAGTGGTTTTAGCTTCGCACGTACTACATCTAGGCTTACGTGTGGACAAATGAAAAGGCAAACAAATGGTTTGTGAGGGGAAATGGTCCTCTCGGGCCACATGCAAGCGCTCCCAGCACTCAGCTTATCCAGGAATATTTCTGGAATCACCAACAGGAACACAGAGAAGTGAGCAAATGGATGTTCAGCACTGTTGGAAATGATACTTCGCTACGCAAGAGGCACTTGGATGCGAGCTCTCTACCGGGGAGACGGTGATGGGGGATTATCTTGTATTTTCTGTCCTCGGTGCTCACAGTGCTCCCTGCACTCACTGCCGGTGACAGCTCATTTGTACCATATACAAACCTTCACAGCTTTGGGGTAAAGCCACCTTTGGTCTTCAGGCCAGAGACCTACAGGAGAGCATTTCCCTGAGACCTGGATGGCATTATTCACGAGAACAGAGGTGTAGGCTTGAGGATCCCTCTGCCTGAGCCAAGCGCCAGCACCTGAGCAAAAGCGGTGGGGGGGGGGGGGGTTTGTGTGTTTTAATATATTTATTGGGCCAGGGGAGCGCTTGTAATAATGGTGGTTTTCTAAAGCTGGGGGTCCAAACACACAGCTCCCTTTGCCTATATCAGAGGCAGAATCAAAGCAGCAACTTTGCTGGAGACCTGGATGGGTGGCCCCTAGGTAGAGACAAACTGAAACTAGTGCGCTTCGGGTGCTGGCAGGTGGAGCCCCCTCTGTGCCAGGAACCAAGGAGCAGGGAGGTGCAGCCTTAGTGGGAGGGGAAGGGGGGGCACCATCCAGATGATTGATTAGTGTGAGTCTCTGCTGGTCTCCACCGCCAAGACGCTGTCCACCACACTCATGAAGCTCCCAGCGCCATGTTGTGAGTGGCGCCATACCAGACCTGGTTCTTTCTGTGCCCGATGGGGCCCAGTGGTAGAGTTATCAGCCAGCGGTTCATTGAGGACAAATGTCTTTGGAAAAAACCAATTCATAAGAAGGGGAGAGAGGGAGAGAGAAGAGCGACCACAGTTGATGGTGAAAATTCAAGCACAGAAATCTCCCAAGAGCTCTGGTTTGGCTCCTCTGCGCAGGCTCCTTGGTGTTGGGTGACCCGTCGGAGGGGCAGAGGGATCTGGGCAGAGGCGAGCTGCCCCCTGGGCAGTGGGCTGGCATTCTATGGCCCAGCATCCCGAAGGCAACCCTGGAAAGCCACACACATGGGCTGCTCCCTTTGAATGAGTTTTCCCAGGACCCAGTTTTCCTTTTCCATCCATGTGGGTTGGAATCGTCCCCATCCCTGAGGCAGAAACACTTATCAATAAAGCCCAAACTTCAGTGGATATTGACTTATACATGATCTCCCCTTGCTGAGGGCCCAAGAAATAGTGAAACGAAGGCCCACACTTATGTGACTGTTTCGAGTAACTTGAAATGCCCTGATCTTCCTCTCCCGTCTACAAGCCCAGGGTGAAACAAAATACAAATTTTAAAAAGCCAGAGAGAAGGCTGGCCTGGGGCTGGCTTCCCGTTCAAGAGAGAGGATTGCCTGAAAATTGTCAAAAGAAGCAGGGCATTGGGGGGTGGGGTGCAGAGGACGGTGCCCGCAGAGCCCTCGGGGAAGCAGGCGTGAAGGCGGGTGCACCTCTGAGGACAGAGAGTGTCCCCCGGCTCCTCTGCTCCTCGCTGCTTGGAGAGAGGGCTCCCTCCTCAGAGCCCGCCTTCCGGGAGGAGCTCCACTCCCTGGAGTCTCACTGGCATCAATCTGTGCGACCCTCCTCTCTCTTTCCCCTGGGGCAGGCGGGCAGCCCAGGGGTAGAGTTTGAGAAGGAATTTCCCTCCTTTTTTCTTTCTCAGACCCAGCAGGTGCAGGAAGCAGGATTTCAGAGTCAGACGGCAGCGTATGGCCTGCCTGCCAGTAACTCTTGTTTTTAATGAAGTTTTTAAATTTTTTTTTGTTTTTATTCATTTCTGAGAGACAGAGAGAGAGAGAGAGAGAGAGAGAGAGAGTCAGCAGAGCCGGGTCACAGAGAGAGGGACACACAGAACCCGAAACAGGCTCCAGGCTCTGAGCTGTCAGCACAGAGCCTGACACGGGGCTCGAACCCACGAACTGTGAGATCATGACCTGAGCCGAAGCTGGACGCTCAACCGACTGAGCCACCCAGGAGCCTCATGAAGTTTTTAAATTTTAATTCGAGCATAGTTAACATGCAGTGTTGTATTAGTGTCAGATGTACAATATAGCAATTCCACACTTCCCTACATCACCCGGTGCTCATCGATGACAGGTGCCCTCCTTCATCCCCACCCCCCTGCCCCGCCCACCTCCACTCTGGGAACCATCAGTTTGTTCTTTAGAGTTAAGAGTTTATTTCTGGCTTCATCTCTCTCTCTCTCTTTTTTTCCCCTTGGCTCGTTTGTCTTGTTTCTTAAATTCCAAATATGAATGAAATTATGTGGTATTTGTCTTTCTCTCACCGATTTATTTCTCTTAATGTTATACTCTCCAGGTCCATCCGTGTTGTTGCAAGTGGCAAGATTTCACTCTTTTTATGGCTGAGAAGTATTCCTGTGTGTGTGTGTGTGTGTGTGTGTGTGTGTGTACACCACATCTTTATCCATTGATCAGTTGATGGACACTTGGGCTGCTTCCATACTTTGGCTATTGCTGGTAATGCTTCATTAAACATAGGAGTGCATGTATATCCCTTTCAATTAGTGTTTTTGTGTTCTTTGGGTAAATATCCAGTAGTGCAATTGCTGGATTGTAGGATAGTTCCATTTTTAACTTTTTGATGAACCTCCATACTGTTTTCCACAGTGACTGCACCACTTTGCATTCTTACCCAAAGTGCATTAGGGTTCCTTTTTCTCCACATCCTCACCGACACCTTGTGTTGTTGATTTTAGCAATTCTGAGAGGTGTGAAGTGCTACCCCATTGTGGTTTTGACTTGCATTTCCCTGATGAGTGATGTCGAGCATCTTTTCAACTGCCTGGGGCCATCTGTATTTCCTTGATGGAGAAATGTCTATTCATGTCTTCTTCCCTTTTTTGAATTATTTTCTTTGGCTGTTGAGTTGATTGTTCTTTCTGTAGTTTGGATACTAACCCTTGACCGGATATGTCTTTTGCAAATATCTTCTCCCATTCAGTTGGTTATCTTTTAGTTTTGTTGATTGTTTCCTTTGCCGTGCAGAAGCTTCTTATTTTGCTGTAGTCCCAATAGTTTGTTTTTGCTTTTGTTTCCTTTGCCTCAGGAGACACATCTAGAAAAAAGTTGCTACATCCCATGTTGGAGAAATTACTGCCTGTGATCCCTTCTAGGATTTTAATAATTTCAGGTCTCACGTCTGGGTCCCTAATCCATTTTCAATTTATCTTTGTGTATGGTGGGGCCAAGTGGTCCATTTTCATTGTTTTGCACGTAGCTGTCCCCAAAACCATTTGTTGGCGAGACTGTCTTTTTCCCGTTGCATATGCTTTCCTTCTTTGTCAAAGATTAATTGACTATATAAATGTGGTTTTATTTCTAGGCTCCCTATTCTGTTTCATTGATCTATGTTTCTCTTTTTGTTGCCAGTACCGGACTGTTGTAATTACTGCAGCTTTGTAGTAACCTCCAACTTTGTTCTTCCTTTTCAAGACTGTTTTGGCTATTTGGGGTCTTCTTTGGGTCTATCCAAATTTTAGGGTTGTTTGTTTTAGTCCTGTGAAAAATGTTGTTGGTATTTTTTTTAAATTTTATTTATATCTGAGAGAGAGAGAGAGACAACGTGAGCAGGGGAGGGTCAGAGAGAGAGGGAGATACAGAATCCGAAGCAGGCTACAGGTTGTGAGCTGTCAGCACAGAGCCCGACGCGCGGCTCGAACCCACGAACTGTGAGATCACGACCTGAGCCGAAGTCAGACGCTTAACTGACTGAGCCACCCAGCTGCCCCTGTTGTTGGTATTTTGATAGGGATTGCATTAAATATGTACATTGCTTTGGGTAGTATGAACATTTGAATGATATTTGTTCTTCTAATCCATGAACATGGAGTATCTTTTCACTAGTCTCTGTCATCTTCAGTATCTTTCAGCAATGTCTTACAGTTTTCAGAGTGTAGGTCTTTCACCTCCTTGTTTAAATTTATTCCTAGGTGTTTTATTATTTTGGTGCAATTATAAATGGAATTGCTTTCTTAATTTCCCTTTTTGTTGCTTCATTATTAGAATATAAAAATGCCATAGATTTCTGTACATTGATTCTGTCTCTTGCAACCTTACTACATTCACTTACCTGTTCGTTTACGGGTAACTCTTGCCCTGAGCCTCCTGGTGCTGTGGCCTTCGCGATGGGCTGATGTCCCCAGGCACTGGAAACTAAGTTCCTTGATGGGAAAGTGGTGCCCTTGCCCCATCGATGGCGTTTGTGGACAGACGGCCTTGGTACAGTAGGAGGTGTAAGTGTGCACCGTTGTGAAGACAGAGGCAAAAGTGTTCCCTGACGCTGGACGAGGAAAGCTGGGTGGTGCTGGGGGGACATTCTCCAGCTCGGTCATCGTCAGGTTTCTTCAAGGATCCTCTGATCATGGGCCGCCCCACGACCCGCTTCTGCTTGTGTCAGGAGGGGCGGGAAGGCATCTCCTACCCCATCCGCCACCTGCAGCTGCTCTCAGGATTGCCCTCTCCCCACCCCCGCCCTTCTCCACCTTGAACTGTGTCCGTGTCACTCCTGCCATTGCCCAGAAGGCCGGGATGGCCCTACAACGACACGCCCGCGCTTCCCAGCAAGGAGAGTGCGTGGCACATGGTGAGCCAGTGAGCGGCACTGAAGCCATGAGTGGCCAGAGGGAACGGGAGCCTGCACGGGCCCCTCGTACCCCAGCTGCCCCGCCACAGCCCGCACCCCGGACGGCGTCCGAGCAGCAGATGTGATGTCGCGATGACGCCGCTTCGGGAAAACGCTCCCACCTGGATTCTGATACCAGCTCCCCGGGGGGCCCGCGAGAAATGAGGTTCGTTCTCCCAGGGCAGGTGCACGGAGGGAATCTCCTTTTTCCTTGTCCTCTGGGGGGGCCCCAGGAAAGACGCTAATGGACAGGTCGTCAGTCCTTCCCTCCGTTAGGAACACATCACCCCCGCCTCTGGGGTGGGAATCACCCTGGACGGGCTTCTCTCTCTCTTGAACTGCATGCACTTGAGCATCACAGCGTCCCTTCTGGAGTCTGTCACCATCTCTGATGCCACACGGCATCTTCCCACAGCACACCTCCTGGGGGCCCGGACTCCAGGCCGCTCTCCTGTGGGCCCTACTGACCCCTCCTCCTCTGGTTTCCTTGTCTTCTGTGGACAGCTACAGGAACACACACTCATACATGTACACAGCCCACATATGTACACACGCATGCACACTACACACAACACACGTACCCATCCACATCTGTGTCTCCCTCTCTCTCTGACCCTCCCTCACGCTCTGTCTCTCCTTCTCAAAAATAAATAAACATTAAAATATACCCAGGAAGCCAANTGTACCTATCCACATCTGTGTCTCCCTCTCTCTCTGACCCTCCCTCACTCATGCTCTGTCTCTCCTTCTCAAAAATAAATAAACATTAAAATATACCCAGGAAGCCAAGTGCCAGGGGGCTTAAGCAGGTCAATGAATGCACCCGTCAATAATGTTAACAATAGAAAAAGACAGATGGGAATAATTGGCATAGTGCTTTTTTTTTTTTTAAAGTTTATTTATTTATTTTGAGAGAGACAGAGACAGCGCCAGTGAGAGAGGGGCAGAGAGAGGGAGGCAGAATACTAAGCAGGCTCTGCACTGTCAGCACGGAGCCTGATGCAGGGCTCAAACTCATGAAACTGTGAGATCGTGACCTGATCCAAAACCAAGAGCCAGACCTTTAATGGCCTTGGTCACCCAGGTGCCCCCCCAGAGTGTTTTCAAATCAGAAGAAAACTTAAGGAGTCGTTTTTGCTGCATTTCATCATTTAACAAGGTCTAAAATCAACCCCTGCTGTAATGAGTTTCTGGTCCCAGTTAACCTGCGGGTAAACACAGGGCCACGATCATGTTTTTTGACTCTCAACAGAGCGCTCTTGGTTTTAAGTGACGCACTGTGGTTTCCAACGTTTTTAATCAAACGCCAGCAACCCTGTATTCTGTGATAGGTAGGTAAAATTCTTTTTAGAAGCTCTAAGATAAATCATACCGACTTTCCGGTATGATCTATACTAGTTTTCTATGTGGTGTAACAAATCGACCGAGACGCAGGAGTTTAAAGGCGCGCACATTTGTTATCTCCTAGTTTCTGTGGGTCAGCAGTCCCTGGAGTCCCTGGGCAGGTTAAGCGGGCCGGCCCTCTTGCATCCTGAGATCGACACCGCAGCTCCCCTCACAGCCGTCTACTTCTTCAAGGCAGCGTGACAGAGTCGCAGAGTCCTGTGTAAGGTCACATATTCACAGCCGGGANTGCGCACATTTGTTATCTCCTGGTTTCTGTGGGTCAGCAGTCCCCGGAGTCCCTGGGCAGGTTAAGCGGGCCCTCTTGCATCCTGAGATCGACACCGCAGCTCCCCTCACAGCCGTCTACTTCTTCAAGGCAGCGTGACAGAGTCGCAGAGTCCTGTGTAAGGTCACATATTCACAGCCGGGACCATCCTGTCACCTTGGTCACACGTAACCGCCTCCTAAGATCCAATAGCGGACGCTGCTCGCAGCCCCTGCCTTCCCCAGGAGGGGCTTACACGGGGCGCCCCTGCCTGGGGGCTGGGGGCTGGGAGAACCACCTTAGAATTCTGCCCCCTCGCACCTGTGCTGCTCACTCTTTTCCGTTGCATTTGTCCTCGGGGTGATTTTTAGTTCAATCCCCATGTGATTTCTGAGCAAATCATCTGCTCGCATGTTTACGAAGACCTCCAAGTCAGCTTGAAGATGGTCCCTGCTATTTAACAATATTTCACGCAGATACTCTGCAGACCTCTCTCTGAACCTGGTTTTACTGACGGTATTTACGCCCCACCAGAAACGGCATGTTTGGAATGTGATTTCGCTTTTTATCACCCACATCCCCCGCTGCGAGTCCTGGCAGAGATATCTCTGGGGGCTCCTCAAAGCTCTCACTTAAGGGGCGCCTGGGCGGCTCAGTCGTTTAAGAGTCCGACTTGGCTCAGGTCACGATCTCACAGTTTGTGAGTTCGAGCCCCGTGCTGGGCTCTGTGCTGACAGCTCGGAGCCTGGAGCCTGCTTCCGATCCTGAGTCTCCTCTCTCTGCCCCTCCCCTGCTCACGCTCTGTCTCTCTGTATCTCTCAAAAACAAATAAATGCTAAAAAAAATTTTTTTTAAGTTCTGATTTAAAAAAAAAACCACACACCCTTTCCCCTTTTTAACATTTGCCTGAGCCACGGTCCCTGAAGGCTCTAGACCGTCCTCCCTGCTCACGGGGAGCCCCACCCCTACCCCAGGGCTGAGCCTTTAGCCCCCTTCACTGGTGGATGCTGGAAGGGAGGAGATGCGTAAAATCAAAGGGCTCTGAAAACTTCTTTGTCCGCTTTGATGTTTTGGAAATTCCATGATTAAAGAATACAAAGTTCCTTTGTTTCTAGAGCTTGCAATTAATGAAGAATCACCAGGAGGCAGGGCTGTGGGATTAAACCAACAAATCCCCAATCTAGGAAGCGGACCTGTTTATTTATTCAGATGTGTGGGGTCTGTGATCTGGCCCCACAAATGCCAGCACAGGAGGGGAAGTCCTTCTCCCGGAAGGTTTTCTTATATTTTCATACAAGCGAAGGAAAGAAAAGTCTACTTTCCTGTCCCAGCTATGGAGGCTTTGATGCTGACCACCTGTCCCCAGCTCCACGTGCTGGTGCCACGTGACCTGCAAGTGACCACCCACCTTGTCGCGGCGGACTTCCGGGGAATGACCGAGGGCTGCGTATGTTTGTGTCTGTCTCTGCGAAGAAGCCATTTTTCTCCGTGAAGGGAGTCCTGGCCTTGCACCGACAGGCTACTCTACCATAAACTATTGCCGGATACATTTTATCAGAACAATTAGCAGTGACTTTAGAATGTTTAAGGGATTGTGGGGAGCAGTTACTAAAAACCCACAAAAGAAGGACTTTTGTTTGCCTGGATCGGGATTTGATAATAAAATAAGACTCCAATTTTCAGAAGGCTTGGGGACTGGCTGC
The DNA here is from genome assembly GCF_008692635.1 of Crocuta crocuta. Classification (NCBI taxonomy): domain Eukaryota; kingdom Metazoa; phylum Chordata; class Mammalia; order Carnivora; family Hyaenidae; genus Crocuta; species Crocuta crocuta. The sequence continues at coordinate 5,196,878 of NW_027527429.1, forward strand.
TTTGGTCCATTTAATCTTCTGGTTACAGAAAAACCAATCTAAATGTTTGCTTCACCTCCTGGTATTGAATGTTTCTCTAAAACGTGATGGTTGGAAAACAGAGGCTTCTCCTTCAAAAAAGGAAATGTGGCGGTTAGTTTCTGGCTCTTTCATAAGGCCTCAACATAAGGCACTTTCAGGAGTTCTGTGAGCGATTCATTTGGAGACGTCTGCCCAGCGAGGGCACCCGGCCCCAGGAGGCCCAGTCAGAACTTTTCCCCTGGGGATTTGGGAGCAAGACCCGTAGCAAGGGGTCAGTCTCTCCCAGAGGCTGGAATGGCCACACAGGAACTTGGGAGCTGGGCGCCGCCATTTTCTACACAGTGTGTGGGCTCAGGCACGGAGAGCCAGTCCGTCAAGGGAAAAGATGGAAATAAAGGTGAAAGACGGAGAGTGTGTTCACCCTCATCCTGGTCCTGGCTCTGCCTTGAGCCCAACTGCATTTCCCCTCTAGCCCCAATGGGCCCCCCTTGCAGACGTAGAGGAAATGGCCCATTTCGGCTTAAGCGGTCCCCAGCTGCCTGATGTGCCTTGCATCCCAAGGAGACACGTGCTCTGGGCCCCCCAGCCCGCCCCTGCTGACCACGGACCCCCCGCCTGGCCCCCGGTTGTGCTTCTCCTTTCCTGTCCTCGGTTTTTTCCTGCCTCCACCATCTCCCATCATCGCTGCGTGAAAATGTGATGCCACCCTCAACCCCTCCCTAGGCTCACGGCTGATCAGATGGCCACACTCACAGATTCCTCCCCCCTTAGTCTCTGTCTCTGCCAACTTAAAAAAAGAAAATAGGGGCGCCTGGGTGGCTCAGTCAGTTAAGCNTTCCAACACCGTGGTAAGAAATAATACAGAAGGATCCCTGATACCTTCCATGCATTGTCCCGGAGGGGAGCACCTTGTCTAATAAAGTACAAAGTTGAAAGAATAACCTACCCTTTGATTCATCAATTAACATTTGGCTCCATTGCTCCTTGTGTGTGTGTGCGTGTGTGTGTGTGTGTGTGTTTGTGTGTACTACAATATTGTATGTATTATATATCTGGGTATGGATCATGTCCATGGTCTCCCCCTTGGACTATTTGACTATTTTGACATTGCAGGTATCCTGACCCTTTCCTCCTAAATCCAAAGAATAAAAACGTTGTCCTACATAAGCATCTATACCACTTTTGTACTCAAGAAGCTTAACTTTAATATAATAATATTACCTAATATGCAATCCATATTTAAATCTTTCCAATTATGTCTTTCATGATTGTTTTAAAACCCAAGATTCAATCAAGAGCCATGAATTCTGTTCGGTTGTCATGGTTTTTTCTTCATCTTTAATCTTAAGCAACCTATTCGTTTACTGTCTTTCATGACTGATATTTTCAGAGACCAGGCCAGCCTTTTGTGTTTTTTATTTTTCAATATCCCACAATTTGGCTTGGATTTGTCTCATTGTTCGCTCAAGATAGATTTGAGGATAAATAAAATACTTCACTTAGAAAAGTAAAAAACAAAACAAAAACCAAAAAAAAAAAAAAAAGAGTTGAGGATAAACATTTTCGACAGGACTGTCACATGGATGATGTGTGGATTGGTGCCCTCCATCAAGAGACACACACGACCACCGTGAATTTATCCCATTACAGGTGACGAGAAGTTACCATTTTTAACTATGCATTATCCTTTAATCGGTGGAGTGACATTTTGAGCCCATGTGAATATGTTCTGCAGAGACATGATGCAGACATGATGATTTTAGCCATCAGCTATGATCTTCACCTGAATAACTAAATCTGTGATTTTTCTAATCTATTATTCCTTTTCGATTTATTTGCTGGCATTATTTCATAAAGAAGACCTATCCCCTCACCATTTTTAAAGTACTATTTTGGATTCGCAAATACCTTTCTAAAAAATTCACTGTGTTCTAGTCAAATTGTTTTCGCCCCTCAAATCATCCCAAATTTGTACGGGGGGAGGCCCCTCAAGAGAGCTGTTTTCGCAGGCCCACCCAGTCTTGGGGCCCCTCCTTTCTGAGGCTGTAAGGTATTCCAGGCTGACTTTGTCCTTTCTCAGGTCCAGGCCTGGAGTCAGTCACTTCTCCCTTTGGTGGAGGAAGGAATTTAGGAGCCACGTTCTGGGGGCTGAGTGTGCTCATTGCCACAGAGGGTCATTTTTTCCATATCTTGTCAATGCAGAGAGATTCAAAATACATAAATTTTTAAATTGTGAGTTCCTACTGATAATGCCTTTACCTCCAACGCAACATCAGAGGGGTCTTCCTCATACTGCTGCAGCTCGTTTAGTGTATCCCCTCTCACAGCAACATTTGTTGTTTCTAACATTTGCATATTCACTTATTTGCCGTGTTCTAGAATATGCATGAAATAGTACTTTATAATTACTACACCAATACTACTATTGAAAACAAACCTTAAGTACATTTTTAAAGCTTATTTATTTATTTTGAGAGAGAGAGAGAGAATGGAGGAGGGGCAGACAGAGAGAGAATTCCAAGCAGGCTCCACACTGTCAGCACAGAGCCCAACATGGGACTTGATCTCAGGAACTACAAAAGCATGACCTGAGCTGAAGTCAAGAGTCTGAAGCTTAACTGACTGAGCCACCCGGGTGCCCCAAAACCTATTAAGAAATTTTAAGATTTCTTTGTAGCTCTTTTGTCCTCAAAATATATCCCATAGAAGGGTGTACAACCAGAGTAAACTCTTCAAAATCTACTTGCATTGTGGGGGCACCTGGGTGGTTCAGTTGGTTAAGTGTCTGACTTCAGCTCAGGTCATGATTTCATCGTTCATGGGTTCGAGCCCCATGTTGGGCTCTGTGCTGACAACTCAGAGCCTGGAGCCTGCTTCCAATTCTGTGTCTCCCTCTTTCTTGGCTCCTGCTCACATACTCTCTCTCTCAAAAATGAATGAAGAAAGTTTTTTAACTTTACTTAGATTGTTGTCTACCTGGTTATGATATCAATTTGATACATAGATTAATCTGCTTCTTCCTGCAGTCATTGTATTTGGTTCCAATAACAAAAGTCAAGGAAAGTAGAAGGATCTCACTTTCTATAAAGCATGTACATAGCACTCTGACAATGAGAAATATTACTTAGGAAATTAAAATATAAGTTTTGATTTTAATTGAACAGAAAATAATTCTCAAGAGAGGTGCTGATTCACAGTTGCCGGGACTTGGAGTGCGTTGGCACTTGGCTTTTCCATCCCTGCTCTCTGAAGGCTGAGGAGACTTCCTAAAGATTCACACAATAAATAAGGACAAAGTGAATTTGAGAAGGGGTGGGGGGGGAGGGTGACACGAGGGAGGCTCATAGACCAAGAACACGTGGCTTGCTGCAAACGCACCCGTGATCCCAGCGGATGCAAAACCCAAACCAAAAACGCATGAAAGCCCAACATCCATTAGGGAGCCAGACTCGCCAGACATGGTTTTGACTGATGACCGAGGGAGGCGTGACTGGCAACGCAGAGGCTCGGCCAGGACAGCCCGGTGGGAAACATCGCGGCTTTCGGTCATTTTTCGCTGGGCTCGTTTGTCACTGTGCTGTTGGATCTACAGAGTGTTCTGCCCAAACTTTGGCAGCTGAGTCGCTAGCTTTCAATGTTTATTTTCCCCAAGTGTAATAGACACTGTTAATTACAATTTCAAGTCTCACGTGATTCTCAGATGTCAAAAATTTTAAGCTTTGTGTAATTTCTTAACTGGCGATCCAAATAACGCCGCCCTCCCCCGAGGAGTCACTTCATAGAATGCTGAGCTGGCAAAGAAATGAAAATGTCGGGTGTGAGTGAGATGCGCTTCTCTGCCTTAATAAACAGCTCGATACTCGCAGACTGTGAGTTCAAACACGATCCCTCATGCCTCATCTTAAAGCCTCGATTCATCATCCTGGGTTTCCCTGGAAACCATTGATAAGATTTCAAAACACTTCAAAACAACATAACCGACTTCCTGAGATGTTTCCTCCGTTGCTGAGGAAACCCATCTCTTATTTGGCCTGGGAGTGGAAGGAAGGGGGAGTCCTATGCCGGGGGCAGATCAGTATCTGAAGATTCCAGAGAGAGGACCAGCCCTGAGTACGAGGACCCTTGAACGTTTCCATTCCTCCGCCCACTGATTTGGTCCCTTACCTTCCCGTGGGGGCCCCCACGGCGTGCCCCAGGCTGGGAACGCTGTGACAGGCCTCTGTTCCGAAGGCCCCAGCCCAGCTTCCTCCACTCCTCTGCGTAGACATGCGAACTTTAGGGAAATGTTGAGGCAGGCTGGTGGGGCGTGTGGCGGGTCCCTCTTCTGGGTTTCTTGCTGCTCTCCAGATAATTAATAGAAACCAAGCATGCACAGCCGGATCCCACCCTCTCCCTCTGCTCCAGCCCACCTTCCCGGTCGTAGCAAAGGGACTGGGGTGGTTCATGCTTCAGGAGGAAATGGAAGGTGGCCCGGAGAAGGGGAAAATCAATTAGAGCCTTTCCTATCCCCTCCAGCCGGGTGTCCAGCTCCCCAGGGAAGAGAAGGAGCTCAGCGCCAGGGTCAGCCTCCGCCCCTGGTCTGGGCATATGCTGCAGGAGAGTTGCAGGGGCAGGGCGGGGGGAGGGGGGAGCCCATCCCAGGGAGGGGTGGACAAGGGGTAAGTGCAGGGAACTGGGGACGCCCACTTGGCATCCAGCAATGGGAGTAACTGGGCATTGGGCCAGGGTGGGGTGAGGCCTGAAGTGGGGGAGCCCAGCCCCCACTGGCAGGAGGATCCTTGGGGGAGGAGAAAGGAGAGGGTGCCCAGGAGGGGCGTGCCCGGGATGAGCCCTGGAGGAAGGCTCCAGAAGGAGTTGGAGGTATCTGTTTCCAGCTTCGGGTTAAGAACCGCCTCCCACGTAGTGAAGTCCACTTTGTAAAGAGCAAAGATCTTAAGTAAACCTGTGTGTGGCTCAGGCTCAGTTCTGACTGATGAGTGTGACTCAGGGTTAGGAGGGCCTTGGGAGTCTGGCTGCTCGGGGGACCCAAGATGGCGGGGGGACACAGAGGTATGCGCGGCAGAGGAGAGGCAGGGCGGGGCAGGCAGAGGGGAGGCTGAGGATGCTTCACGTGGGAAGCAGCTTTTGAACCAAGCTTCAAATAGTATGCACTGTTTCTTACAAATGAGAAGGAAGAAAGACCCTCCGGGAGCAGCATGGTGGAGCCAGTTAAGTGCCCAACTCTCCAGAGGTCAGGGCTTGGGAAGGGGGAAGCCGCAGGTGGGTCTGAGCAGGTACCGGAAAAATGCTCCCCTTGGGAAAATGGTGTACTTTACTCTCCCAGGAGGAGGGTGACAGAGGCAGGATTCCGAGGAAAGGCAGCCGGGTGGAGGGGGATAGTCTGGCTTTTCAATCCCTGCCAATGAGAAGATGCCACTTATGTGAATGGTCGGCTCGTGAGCTGAGCTTCGGGGGCACAAGGGAGAAGTCTCAGTTACACTCCTCTTGCTGGAGACCGTCCCCGACCCCGCGGGGGTAAGGCTCCTTCACAGATACTCTGGGTCCAAAGAGTGACTCTCATGCGGCACCAGGTCACATTCCTTCTTGCCTCCCCAAGGATACTGGTCCTGAACCGCCCTTTCTGCCGCATCAGTAATTTTTCCGGCCACTGCATTATTCCCATTAACCAACAAACTAAAAACGAACACGCGCAGGGCCACCTTGTGAACTTGTCCACTCCCCTGGCGACTGCCCTTTATTCTCCCCGTTCACGGCTCAGCCTTTAGAATTGTCTCAGCCTCTCCATCCCTCCCTCCTGGCACGTTCATGGTCTCTCTTTGCTCCGTTGAGCGTCACGCGCACAGAACTGGACACGGCACGGTGCCTGTCCCCTGACATACGCATCCTTGGCTCATGCGTGACACGCTTGTTCATTTGCTTATTGAGGTATTTGTTAAGTGAACTCCCGCCCGAAATGTCAGCTGGCACGTTAGCAATGACCTACCTGCACCCACGTGGTTTTGCTTCCCTTCACATGCTGCTGCCTTCCTGCACCTGGGGCGAATCGTCACCTGAAGCTGCTTCGCTTCCTGCAGGGTTTTACAGCAGCGCCGTGGACCAGTAGAAGTCCCCTCTGCCCACCCGACCTTTGACTGGCACGGAAGTCGCTCCCATGACTTTAACAAAGCCACCGGGGTTGCAGTGAATAATCTCGTACACGTCTCCTGTTGTACGTGAGCCCTATGTCCCAGATCTGACTCTCTTCTTTCTAAATTGTTCTTTGAACTCTCTTCAGGGCACACATGGCTGTTTTGCTCAGCGAGGGCACACCACAGCCTCTGCTGTCCTCACTCCGCCATTTTTTTTTTTTAAAAATAGTTTATCGTCAAGTTGGTTTCCATATAACACCCAGTGCTCATCCCCACAAGTGCCCTCCTCCATGCCCATCACTCCGCCATTTTAAGTGGTCGTAAACTCCATCACAGGGACGAAGCCATTTCCCTGACAGCCGCCTTTATGTGTGACTCGGGGCAGATGCGGATAAACCCACCACACGCGTCCTGGTGTCACAGATGCGTTTCTCCGTCTCTTCGTGTCATCTCAGATAGTTGAAAACAAGGGCCAGCAGAGCACACGGCACACACAGACCTTCCGTCCACCTCAGCCGCCTGTGGCCCTGGGAACTCTCTCGTCAGCATGTTTCTACAGATTTGTAAAGGATGGACTCTCCTTTGGGTTTTCTAGAAGGGCCTGGAAGAGTTCAGGATTTCCCCAGACATAACGGACGCCAGGCCAAAGAGAGAGGGAAGGCAGAAGGAGGAGAAGATAAAAGAGGAAGACCATCTCTGTGTGTGTGGAGGCCAAGAAGGACAGCCACCAAGCAGGGCTCTAGTTTTGGGGCGCCACAGGACAAACTCCCTCAACGTGGAGGTGGAAAACAGCAGCCACTTTATTACGTTCATGGACTTTGTGGGTGAGAAATTCATGCGGGCACAGTCAGCATGGCTTGTTCTTTTTCCACAGTGTGAAAAGCTTCTGTGACTGGAACCTTCTGGAAGGTTCTTCTCCCACCTGTCTGGTGCCGGGGCTGGGGTGACCCAAAGGCTGGGCTCAGCTGGGACTGTTGACCAGAGCCATGCCCGCTGTGGTCATGGTCCGCGTGGCCTCTGCATGGTGTGGACTTGCTCAGAATAACTGGACTTCTTACATGGCAGTCAGGACTTCAAGAGCAAATGTTCCCGAAACAACGTGGTCTCTTGTCCTGACTTGGGGCGTCACACAGCCTCACATTTGCCATCCCGTCCTCCCAGCGTTGGGGGGGCAGGGTGCAGAGAAAGTGCATCAGCACGGGGGGGGGTGGGGGAATGGCTAAGTGCCGCTTTACAAACTGCAGAGAGCACGGGAAGGAAGCAGAATCCGGAAGAAAGGGTAGCTCGCCCTTCTGGGGAGTCCCAGGAGGCAGCAGCAGCGGAACGGAGGTGGGGTGTTGGGAACCCAACCTGGGGGACTCGAAGACTTGGTGCCCATGGTCCTGTTCCCCCAGAAGACAAGAGCTGGGGGGCTGCGTAGCACCCTGATCCAGCCGCATGTGGCGAAGGGCCGGCTGTCCAGACACAGAATTGCTCAGCGGTCTGTGGCTCTTTCTCATCAGATGTCCTCACCAACCGTCACCTGGGCTTGGCGGCTCCTCCCTGAGCGAGATAGAATGAACTGAGATTCATCTGGAATAAATCCACTCTAATGAGAATGAGGAGACTCTGCCAGCTGTAGTAAAATAGTGTTTGGGATCCATTGGCTTTTCAGCTGGAGAAAGGAAGCAGCCAGGGCACTGGGAGCATGTGAATCAGACTGAGCACGGAGATGTCCACGGTCTGGATGAGGCCGTGGGGCCGGGAGCGCAGTGGGGATGATGGTTTCTCCGTTGCTAAACGGAAGTGAAGCCCTCTGTTATTCCAAAGATAACACAACGTTGTGTGATTGATTAGTAAGAGAGCCCCGTGCTCTTCATTTGGCTGGTTTCTGAGCTGTGGCTATTTCCCCTTTGGAGCAGAGGGCGCTGGAATCAGAGCCCGGCATCCCGTACCCTTTTGAGAGATGCGTGTGTGACCCCAGGCTGGCGCTGGGGACGAGATTCTGACCTAAGGGCTTGCCGATCTCGCCGTTATCCCCCAGCGTGCTCTGTGAATGTTTCAATGTCACTGATGGTGGTCGTGGCAGTGAGTGACCTTGGGTCCCTCCGAGCACCCCTCACTGTTCCAACAGTGACTCTGCGTTGAAATTCCCTCCAAGCTGAGGAAGACCCAAACCGGCCCAAAGTACAGCAAGTTCGAACCCTGATTTGGATCAGGGCCCGCGGCTTGAGGGAGTTTTTCATCGGAGGGAGGGGAACGGAACGACTGCTTCTAGGTGCTCTGCCTGGTCCTGGGAGGGGGAGCTCCTCAGGTTTTGCAGATTTCCTAGGGAGACGCAGAGGAATTCCTAGAGGGATTTTCAATATTTTTCACCTGGATTACTAAAGGATTTTTTAAAAACATGTTTTCCTTTAAAAGGAAAAAAAAAACCTTTGGAAAAACATTCTTTTGGCAGCACATTGCATCTCTCTGTGGGTAGTGATCTCACTGCTTCCTGGCTCTGTGTAGGCAGGGGCGAGGCTCCCACAGGCTGGTCTAACCCCTGCTCCGCCTAGGGCTCGGCGTGACTTCCACAGGCCTCTGTGGCCCATGTGGGCGGCCTCTGGGGTGAGCCCACCGAGGATACATTTGGAAATAAGTCATCTGAAGATGAAGGATCGTAGGAGAGCACAGAGTAGAGGGGGGAGGCCCCTCTGGCTTCAGGACCGTGTCTGTCCCACGCACTGGTCCACGGCCCGACCCACGCGCACTCACACCTGTGTGTTAGGAGGGGGATCTGGAAATTAGAAGGTGACTAGGAATGAACCGACTTGTTGCTTCAATAAACTTCCCCCACTCTGCAGCATTGACCGCGGTGGGGAAAGGGTGTGCAACCCGTGGCTTTGTGGCCTGCCCACGGAGGTTTCATTGTGGCCTCAGAGGCTCTCTGGCAGCACCATTGGCTTCAAAGACATTGCAGACCTCCACTCGCACGGCTGGGACAAAGGCCTGTCATCTCGTACTTACCGCTGGCCTTGAATGTGGACGGGTCCTGGGACCTGAGCGCAGAATGGCTTCCACACCGAGCTGTCCAAAGGGCCTGAGGAGATAGGAAGACAAGGCATAGACTGGAGATGATAAAGACCCAACGAGGAGGTGAGGACCCCACAGGTCCTCAAAAAATCGGCAATGAATCCACATTGACCAAGTAAAACTGGTTTGATTTCTCAGCTATCAAGTTGGCAAAGATATTTTAAGATTATAATTCCAAGGGAGATTTAAAGCCATTGGGTCAAGAGTTGATGAGGAACTTAAAACAGATAGATCAGGCTGGCAATAGCTGGTCCCTTTCATCTATCTTAGTGTCAGCAAAGGAGGGACAGCCAGACGTCACACACCTCTCAAAGCTCTGCAATAAGAAGTCCACAGCACCACCTGTGAAGTATTATCACCCATAAATTGAACCTGAACCTAATCGAGCCTCTAGATTCACCCATTCACAGAAAATAGGAGGTTTAGAATAAATTTAAGTGATGCCCCAGTGACTCAGCCAGCCACACGGGGAACTGAGACATTCTGTCGGGCAAGTGACCTGGAAAATGCTCAGCTCGTTTCCAGCAAATAACTGACATGGAAAAACCAAAGGAGGAGGTGAAACTGTGAAGATTACAAGCACATTAAGAGACACATCAACTGAAAGTAATAAATAGGGCAAATGAACCATAAAGGTAAACCTCAGTTTCCTGAGACCATCATGAAAGTTGAAGATTGATTAGTTATGATGTAATATGAAGAAATTATTGGTGGTATTTTGTGTGCATTTAAGCTTTGATCACTTACTTGTTAGGTGTAAATACTGGAGTCTTTATGAGTGAAAGGATATGATATCTGGCATTTATTTTAATTGCTCCAAAAAAAAGTTTTAGGAGGACAGATAAGAGATCAGAATGTGCATGATTGTTGAAATAGGTGTTGGGTGCTGGGAGGTCGCTGTATTCTTCTCGCTACTTTTGTGTGTTTGAAATGTTTTCATGTTAAAAGATTAAAAAAAAAAAAAAACTATTCCCCTGGATTAACAAAGGTGCAGAGGACTTTTTTATTTCAGAGACTGTATTATCCAGCCCAGCAGTTTCCTATGTTTCCACAGTCTATTTCTCTCCTCATTAGAGTTTGCTTGCCTTAAAATGGGGGTGGGGGCATATTTATAGTTTTAGTTTTAGTTATAGTATCATTTTAAAGGCCTTCTCTGCTAAGTCTGTCACCTTTCCATCATCTATGGCATTTCTGGCTCTGTCTCTATGACTGATTTTTATCGTGACAATGAGTCACATTTTTTTATACCTTTGTATGTCTAGTGAGTTTTGATTAGATATTGGACATTGTGTACATTACTGAGTGTCCAGATTTTGTTGTCTTCCTTTAAATAGTATTGCAGGGTTTTGTTTTTGTTTTTTTGTGGGATGTTTTTTGTTTGCTTTTGCAGTGAAATTATTTTTGCATCAGATAGATCTTTTTGAATATTGTTTTTATTTATTATTATTCTTTTGTGATGGGGTAGAGTCCTCTTTATCCTGGGGCTTGTTTTGTGACTAAAGCATGACTTTCCTGAATTCTTTTCCGAACGTCTTGTATCTTCAGCGAGGCCTTTCCACTGGGCTGGTTGGAATGGTATGATCTCTGGAAATTGTTACAAATCTCCAGAGTGGCTCTTTAAAAAGGTTTGTTTTTGTTTTTAAATGTGGCTCTCCTGGAGACAGAGCAACTAGTTATCACTTTGTTGGTGATATTCCTAGGGAAGAGCAGATGGGGGGCTGAGGCACAAATGAAGGACGGGGCCTGCGTGGCACCCTGGAGCTGTTCTTTCCCTGAAAGCTGAACTTTCTTTTTTTTTTTTTTTAATTTTTAACATTTATTTATTTTTGAGACAGAGAGAGACAAAGCACGAGCAGGGGAGGGGCAGAGAAAGAGGGAGACACAGAATCCGAAACAGGCTCCAGGCTCTGAGCTGTCAGCACAGAGCTCTATGCGGGGCTCTAACCTACGAACCATGAGATCATGACCTGAGCTGAAGTCAGATATTCAATCGACTGAGACACCCAGGCGCCCCTGAAAGCTGAACTTTCAACCTGGAGAGGGGCCTTACGTGCGCACAGTGTAGTTTTACCCAAAGACACAAGATGCTAGAGGAAACCTTCCACAGAGCAGTTTTTCTGGGGAGCTCATTCTGCTCCAGGGCTGTGCTCCACACATCCTGAGTCCCCTGAACCCCGGTCCCTGACCCTTAGCTCAGTGGGATCCTGGTGACTTCTTGGATTTCTCCTCTTCATGCTGTGCTCTAGAGAGAAACTGCAGGCAGAAATCTGGGGTAACGGCGGCATTCACCTTGTTTTTCTTCCCTGAAAATCCTGCACTGGCTCTGGTCCAATGTCTGCACACTGTTGTCTCCTACATTTTGTCCAGTTTTATAGTTGGTTAGCTTTTTCACTACTGGTTACAGCTCACGGATGGAAGCAAGAGTCCGATTTTACCCTTTCTTAAAAACAAACAAACACATTTAACCAGTCTAGAAACTCCTTCTACTAAATGAACAAGGCAGAGATGAGGTCTACACAGAAATATGGTTAGTGTTTTATGGCAAGTATGAGGGACACCTAAGGTAAAAAGTGGCCATGACTCATTTTATTGTCTTATTCTTATATTGCATTTGTTATCTTTATAAGAAAAAAATAAATGGACGAACAGATAAAGAAAACAACCATAAACCAGAATAGAAAAGAGAACCAGTTCCTATAGGCCTCAAAGAGGTTTTTAAAATTTTTTTAAAATGTTTTATTTATTTTCGAGAGAGAGAGAGAGAGAGAGAGAGACAGAGTGGGGGGGGGGGGGGGGGGAAGAGAGAGGGAAG
>NW_027527429.1:5209180-5218417 GCF_008692635.1 Crocuta crocuta
GGGGGGAGGAGCAGAGAGAGAGGGAGACACAGAATCCAAAGCAGTTTCCAGGCTCTGAACTGTCAGTACAGAGCCTGATTTGGGGCTCGAACCCACAGACTGCCAGATCATGACTTAAGCTGAAGTTGGACATTTAAACACCTGAGCCACCCAGGTGACCCAGGTCTCAAAGACTTTAAAAAAATGTTTATTTATTTTAAGAGAGACAGAGAGAGAGAGAAAGAGAGAGTTCTTGTGTGAGCATGAGGGGGGGAGTGGTGGAGAGAAAGGAAGAGAGAGCATCCCAAGCAGAATCCACACTGTCAGCACAGAGCCCAGCACAGGGCTTGATGCCATGAACCTTGAGATCATGACCTGAGCCAAAATCAAGAGTCAGACACTCAACCAACTGAGCCACCCAGGCGCCCCCTCAAAGACTTTTAAAAGAAATCCAATCCTTAGAGTGAATAATGAGCAAGCTCCCCTACATAAACCTGGAAGTCTCCCTCCTCCCCCAGAGCACACATGTGATACCCACATGTAATAGCGACTCGATCCAACATATTATAACCACGCGTTGGCCTCAGTGGCATGAAGAAAGCTTTGAATTTCCAATAACATGTCCTTGAGTGGATAGATGTTGGTATAAACGACTTTCATCACGAGTGGGAATTCAAAAGAAATGAGCCTATTCAAGAAGGGGACAGGGAGGAGGGGAAATAGAATCCTCAAACATTTCTTCTTCAGGACCCCGCCCGCCTGGTCGCTTAGGCCCTGAGGTCCAGGGCGGAACAGGCTTCTCTGTGTGCCGGTGGGGTGGTTGGCCTGGTGGAGTTCACACCTGACCCTCCAGGGTGGAAGGAGGGACCCTAGAATGCACAGCAGGTGGGGAGGTTGTGAGCCAGCGACAGCCACTCTCGGTCACGGAGGTAGCTGTGTCTCCAGCGTCTGAGCTGTGCTGCTCACCGATTCCCGCTCGCAACACGGAGGATCATTGTGTCCCTCGATGTGAGGTTCAGGCTGACGTTGCGGAGGTAGGGCATTATTTTGTCTTTCCCCATTTAACTCTGGATGTGTGTGGATGAGTCGGGGAGCAAAAGCGGCCGGGGAAAAGATTTGTTGCAAAGCAAAAGGTGGTTAAGTGCAGCTCAAGGCCATCAGTTTTCCCAGCAGATTAAAGGAACTTCAGCTGACTTCCTGCTTGTCGATGGCAGCCCTTCGTTGTGACAAAGTTGAGCCATAAAGCCACGGGTAATGATATTAGAACCAGGCGCCTGCAGGCAGTTTTCGGGAGCCTACCATACATTTGGATCTCTGGGTATGAAATGGTTTTATAAAATATGGTGGCACTTTGTTCCTTTAAGCAACTCTAAGTACGATAGAGGACACTGCCTAAGAGCGACATTAAGAACAGAGAAGGGGCAGCAAGGAGGTTGGTGGAGGTCTTCAGATGAAGGAGATTCTCACTGTCGGCAAGTGGATAGAATCAAAGTAACCGAAGATCCAGGTTCAGGCTCTGTAGGCTGTCAGACCAGACCATCCATGCCAGATCCTCCCTCCCCCCACCTTCCTAACGCAAGTGATTATTGTGCTGCCCAATGCTGGTCCCCGGGGGACACAGAGGTGAGCAGAACCAGACAAGGCACCAGGCCAGAGTCTTGCAGGAGAGGCAGACATTAAAGATGGTGTAGGGGCGCCTGGGTGGCTCAGTCGGTTAAGCCTCGGACTCTTGATTTGGGCTCAGGTCGTGATCTCACAGTTTGTGAGATCGAGCCCTACATTCGGCTCCATGCTGTCAGCCTGGAGGCTGCTTGGGATTCTCTCTCTCCTTCTCTCTCTCTGTCCCCCCCACCCCGCTCATGCTCACTCACTCTCTCTCAAAATAAATTGCCTTAAAAAAATAATAAAGATGGTGTACACTACCAAGTGAGGTGAGTTCTCAGAGGAAAGAGTCGTGGATCTATGCATGAGTGGATTACGAAGGAACCTGCTGGGAGGGTCACCCTCGGGAGGTGCTGGAGAAGAAGGCACCCAGGGGTGGGTCTGGATGGGGTGCAAGGGAGAGAGCCATCTCAAAGAGGGGACCCACTTGTGCGTAGGAGGGTCAGAGAACCGAGAGCGGAGGTGACCCTTCTGTTCTTCTTGTCCTCAAGGACATCTCTGCCAAGGTTTAACCTTCTCTGGGGGGACAAGACGCCATTGTCTCCCACGTCCGTCCAGAGTTCTGGCTGCCCATTCCCAGAGGGAGTGGGGCCCCATGAGGAGGGACTGTGCAGACACCTCGTAAATGCCCGTGGGTGTTCTCAACAAATGTGCTCCCAGCTCCCTACATTCTTTATTGGCTATCTCTTTCCTTTCCTATGCAGCCCCCACAGGGATGTTTTAAAGATTCACAAGCTGTCAGAGAATGTTTCAAAATACTCTAAAGAATCAGACTACATGAAATCTACCTCTTTAAAACATGTTAGGGCTGTGACAAACAAAGAATTTTTATGTTAGGGAGACAGATTTAGATTTATCTTCAGAAACTAAAACTAAATGAAACTAAACGGAAGAACTGATAGTTCCCCAAAATTACAGCTGTGACTCACCTTACAGTTATTCCTGTGGGTGTGTAGAAAACATAAATCAAAGGTGCTTTGTAGATTTGAAAAATTCCGCCATATGTAACCATGAAAGAGAAGCTCTATCTGAAGTCATTCTCCAATCATTTCCCCAAAAGGCTGAGCTAGTACCATGTATTTGAGGGTTTTTTTTTTTCCCCCTCCTTTTGGAAAATCGAATCTTGCTCTATTCTCCCAACCTGTGGTTATTTCTGCAAAGACAGACTCAATTTTTGCTCATGTATTAAATCCGGATTCAGACAAACCCTTAGGGTTTAGGACAAATATTACTTTGTCACAGNGGACTTTCCAGTAGCAACTCTTTCAAATACAAGGTTTACAAATGAAAGCTTTAGAGTTACTGTCAAGGAAATGGAAGATTTCCCAGGGGGAGGAGGGTTTTAACTTGATATTCATACTTAGTTTCTGGCGGGACGTTGTTCATTCGTGGGTTCTTGGCCTCTGCAGAAAACCCACGCTGCAAAAATTTCTTAGCAAAACGTCCCCCAAAGCAAACTTCTCAGCTCAGCCGAGAGGTGCCCTGCTGTGTGATGGGGCTGGGACGGTGGGCGGCTGGGGTCGGGAGAGACATGGGCATGGGAGGTGTGATCCCAGGAGGCCACCTGCTGGTCCACCAGGAAGACCTTCTAGTTACAACCCCGGACCGCATCATGGTAATAGCATCAGTATTCCTTCATTAGACGCCAGCGGTATGCACGCGAGTGGGGACCTCCTGGTTCTGTGGACAGTCACCGTCTGACCTGTAGAGGCCTGTTCGGTTCAAGACTCCACATCACATCACTTCCGGCTCCTACTTTCTCCCGTGGAACCACCTCGCTGTTCATAGACTGCTTCCCTGCTGTGGCCCCAGGCCCGGGCCCCCTGTCCTCAGTTAGGAGGAGCCCTGGGAACCGGTGGTGTCTGGGAAAAGAGCTCAGGTAAAGGGCTTCCTTGTTTCTATCACAGGGAAGAACGCGGGCAGAATCTGCCCATGGGCCAGGCTCCTGGCACCTTGGTGGATAACAGGTGCACCCAGCTGCCTCCGATCCGGAGCTCTGCGTGGCTCGAGGGGACCCAGCCCCTGGTGCCTGTTTCATTTATTTCCCTGTATCTTGGGATTGGTTTTATTCAAAATGCATTTTGCTCGAACATTAAAAAAAAGAAACTTAAAAAACAAAAAAGGAGGGAGCCCTTGGGTGGCTCAGTCGGTTAAGCGTCCAACTTCAGCTCAGGTCATGATCTCATGGGCCATGGGTTTGAGCCCCGTGTCGGGCTCTGTGCTGACAGCTTGGAGCCTGGAGTCTGCTTCCGATTCTGGGTCTTCCTCTCTCCGCTCCCCCTCCCCCCTCGAAAAATAAACATTAAAAACCCTTTAAAATGTGTTTTGCTTGAAACTTAAAAAGAACTCCTTAAACTCATAAGCATTAAAGGTGTTCAGTGACATCTCAGTTAAAGAAAACAAAAAAAGCATTTTGCTTTCATCAAGAATCCTTCATGGCAGCCCAACTGTGTGATGCACTTTTATTGAAATTACATTGACTACTTGAGAATCATGTAATTACTCAAAAGTAAACAATAAGACATTAAAAAAAGGACTTGGGGTGCTTGGGTGGCTCAGTCACTTGAGCGTCCAACTTTGGCTCAGGTCATGATCTTGCAGTTCATGAGTTCGAGCCCCACGTCAGGCTCTGTGCTGACATCTTGGAACATGCTTGGGATTCTGGGATTCTTTCTCCCTCTCTCTCTGCCCCAACCCTGCTTGCTCTCTCTCTCTCTTTCTCAAAATAAATTTAAAAAATTATGAATAGTATAGTCTTTTACATGGACATCATCTTTTTGCATAGCTTCTAGGCCAGTGGTTGTTAAACTTCTGTGGATTATCAACCTTCATGACGAACCATTAAAAACTCCACATGTCCTCTTTAAAAGATGCACAGAGCGGAATGAACAAAAATCAGTGCACTGCCTGAGGGTCTCCTAGACACCCCAGACTCCATTCGGAGGCCCCGTCTGAAAACATCCTATTCTAGGCACACAAATCAATGTTCTAAATATGTTTATTTACTTTTGAGAGACCGAGAGACAGAGCATGGGCGGGGCAGAAGCAGAGAGAGAGGAAAACACAGAATCCAGAGCAGGCTCCAGGCTCTGAGCTGTCAGCACAGAGCCCGACGCGGGGCTTGAACTCACAAACCTGGAGATCGTGACCTGAGCCGAAGTCGGGGCTCCCCCAGGAGCCCCATAGGCACATAAATCAAGTTTGCTCATCTGCCTCTCTAGGCCCACTTTGCTAATTAACAATATGCAAATTAGGTACTTGTTTGATTTTTTTAATTTTGCAAATTGGGGTATTCGTTCTATCCCCAGAGCCAATTCTAAATTACTCTCATTTCATCAATTATTATCTGTAGCAGATGATACACAGAATTATGGAAATATCACCATTAGAAAGTAGGAAATCGAAAGACACAAAATGATATGCAACACAGTCCTTCCCCCAGGTGCAGATCTCCAGGGCTCAGGAACCCCCTGACCCCATTTCTTTGGTGTCATTCTAGGGATGCTTTGTGGATGGCCCTATTTTTGTCTTTTTAACATAAATGAAGGCTTTTGCATCCACTGTTCTATTTCATTTCACTTACTGTGTGTTGGAGAGCCTTTCGCACCAATGATTATAGATCGGCCTGTTCCCGTTAATGGCTGAACAGCATTCTGCTGTGTGAATGTACGACAATTTATTTAACTGCCCCATTATTGATGGGCATTCATGTTGTGGCAAATTTTAAAGTCACTCTTACTTCAGCAGGCCTCTGTGCGGGCTCCACGCCAGCCACTGATGTATGCAGACAGCCTGCAAACTAATCACATCTGCCCGACCAAAGGAAATTATAAACAAAGAGCCTATTGCAAACCCTTCTCTGCTTTTCATCATCTCCGCGTAAAACGTTCCGAGGTCGGAGGTACAATTTTCGCCGTGTACCGCTTTCAGCGATGCAAGCGACAGTTCCCGTCTCTGGCGAGGGGGTTTGGCTCGCTGGAAAGCATCACCTGGGTGTGGCAGAAATGGGGCACAGCAAGAACCTTGGAGCCAAGCTGCCTGGGCTTTGGACCTCAGCTCCACACTTTGGAGCTGAGTGACCTTGGGAATGTTACTTTTCCTCTCTGTGCCTCACTCTCTCTGTGGATAATAATTATACGGATCTCACAGGGATGCTGCAAGGATCAAATGAGTTGAAATCTCTAAAGTTCTCAGGACCGGAACAAGGCACAAAGCAAGCGCTAAGTGTTGGGTTATTAGTTTGGGTGGCTTCGGCATAAAGCTGATGGCCAGTTGATTCTGTTGTGGTGACATCAGCCCAGGTCAGCAAGGCCAGGGGCCCTGCCTCCGAACCCTCCTGAGCGTCCAGTGTAGGTACAACAAGCACCCTCACACACTCATGCACACACACGCACACGCACAGGAACACCCCCACACCTCCCAGGGGCATCTGAGCCCACTGAATCCACACTGGCCAGCAGGAGGGGCTTCTCCGGAGTCCTGCCTAAGGACCAGCATTAACCAGCTGACAGGACTTGCTTCTGCCCACACGAGGCCTCCCACGGAGGCGGGAGGCAGCTGTAAATCCCCCAACTGCCGGTGTGGACCTTGACCCTGAATTCCAAACACTGGGTAGGGCCCAAACCTCGGCCCCGGGCTGCGCACACAGTCTTCAGCAGGGGCCAGAAGTCCCTGGCTGCCAACCAGGAAGGTAAGGGGCGGGGAGGCTTGCCTCACTACGGGCTGGGGGGCGGGGGGGGCACCAGCGGCCCCTTCATGCCCTCGGCGGGGACACCCCAGCCGGAATGGCCTGGATTTGAATTCAAGTTCAGCGGGAGGGCAAGGGCAAGAGGGACGGGGCGCCTAGTCCTGGCTGCGGAGCGGTGGCTGCGCACTTGACAGAGCAGAGTCCACGCCCGTCCCTCCTACCCAGAAATGGAAGTCACGCCCAATTCTCTTCTGCCTAGGCTTTTGCCATAAAATAAAAAATTGAGCCTGTCTTCACACTTTAGCCCACCCAGACTCAGATGGGAAGCCTGGTAAAATGCGGATTCCTGGGCCGCCACAAGCATTGGAGTCTAAAGGCCTGGGAATCTGCATTTTCAAAATGTCCTTCCTCCTGGTGAGTCTCACTCAGGTGGTTCGGGGACTTCCCTTAAAAAAATCAGGCGAGAGGCGCCTGGGTAAGTGTCCGACTTCGGCTCAGGTCAAGATCTCCCGGTTTGGGGGTTCGAGCCCCACATCCGGCTCTGCGCTGACAGCTCAGAGCCTGGAGCTGCTTCGGATTCTGTGTGTCTCTCTCTCTGCCCCTGCCCCACTGATGCTCTGTCTCTCTCTCAAAAACAAATAAAACATTTAAAAAAAGAACCCAGGCGAGTGGTCATGCCATTTACAGTTTTAAAAGATGATCTCAAGTAACTGAATTTTCTTTCTCAAACTGTTAGGCTGGGACCCATGTCACTTCCTCCCGGAGCTGTGGGTGGAAGACGTATAAGACTCCAAAATAACAATATTTCAACCAGACTTCTCTTGCAATCAGATTGACTTCCAAAATACCCAAATAGGAGCAAATATTAAAATCATTTGAATGACACGGAGTGAAGTTTTATGTTTTGAAAACATTTTGCAAATAAGGACGCTAATAACCTGCCTTGTTGGAAGGGAGGTGTGAGTGCCGTGCAAAGCTTTTCTATTTAGGAAGAAAATGCTGCTCTACTGCATCAGAGATATCCAATAATATTTTAAGCACAACTTTGGAATACATTATGTGTCACAGAGAATGGAGCCGCTTTTACTCAAGTATGAATTCGTGAATGCAAAACAAATTTATGTTTGTTTTCATAGCTCTGGCTACCTTGTGCATGTCTTCGTGACACTGGCCATCGGTACGTTGGTACCTCTCTATGTATTTTGCACAAATCTAATATTTGAAAAGTGATCGCTATCTCCCAGGCTTGGGAAAAATACATAAATCTCCAAGGTCTGCATAAATTAGTTCTAACTGGGTCAAGTGCTTCCATCCCTCAGTCACATCCATTATCTTTTGTGTCTTTAATTCTCAACTCATCTCTCACACAGGAAATGTGATAATTAGGTATATGTAAAGGTGTTTGGCAAAAATACTTGGAGAACTGGAATCTGATTTTTCAGAGATTAAAATTTTTTTTTCATATTTATTTTTGAGAGAGAGAGAGCGAGCGAGCAGGGGAGGGGCAGAGAGAGAGGGAGACACAGAATCCGAAGCAGGCTCCAGGCTCTGAGCCGTCAGCACAGAGCCCAGCGTGGGGCTCGAACCCACGAAGTGGGAGATCCTGACCTGAGCCGAAGTTGGACGCTCAACTGACTGAGCCGTCCAGGTGCCCCATGATTTTCCGAAGAGATTTTGAACACATAATGTACCTTTCTGAATGCACTAGCTGCACAGAGAATAGCCGGCACTTCTGTCCACACAGGATTGCGTTTGTACCTCTCAGGGGGGCAGATCGTGACACCGCCCGTCGGCCTGGATCTTACCATAAAGCCTTCATCCTGTAGATGCTGATTCTAACCAGGCTCAGAGTCAAAGATGAAAGCGAGCCAATTCTCCCGGTCTCCGCTCTTCTGGAGAAGGGCGGTCCCGGCATTGCTGGGGCTGCCAGGCAACCGCCCCGCCTGCCGGCCCTGCTTCCTGCTCGCTTGGGTGTCCACGTAGGCCTGTGACAAGACCGTTCCCTGGGGGGCTATCGATGTTCACCAAGTGCTTCGTGTCGGCTGTTCTCAGCTGGCTGTGATCATCCGCACCTTGGGTGTGAAATGACTTTGCATTTGGAACGGAGAAAAAGATGTGGATGTGTGAACAGTAAAGCAAACCTTTGTTTTTCCAAGTGTGAGCTCCTCCGGCTGAGCTAAACACGTGTAATATTATAGCAGGAAAAATGAACTAAAATGAGTAGANGGGGATGAGCACTGGGTGTTATATGGAAACCAACTTGACAATAAACTATAAAAAAATTTAAAAAATAAAATGAGTAGAGATATAAACATTTCTAGAAAAAATCCAGAATAATCTCCCCATAAAACTTCTATGTGTTTGATAAAAAGAAGCCCCTATGACTATACACAAAGCTGTTCGGGAACTAGCGCTTAGCTTCCGGTCCCCCAGATGAATTGGTCGGCGGGTCCCCAGGGCACTTGTCCACTCATCCAGCCACGCGTCGAGGATTCCGTGAGTGGGAGTCTGAACTTACTGAGTGTGAGCTGGGCATCTTCCCTGCTCAGTTTATGGTCTGAGGGGCCATCCAGCAAAGCACAGCTTGGACACAGAAAGCTTCGGATTATATGTGTGGTAAGATCGGAGGGCTTAGGAAAACAGGGGGAGGGTTTTCCTTGGTGCATCTAAGAGGACTTCTCGGGAGAGGCTGATTATCAGAGCAGAATCTCAAAGGAATAAAACTTGCACATGCGTATTTGCAAGCAACAGAAATTGGAACTGGCTGATTGTTCCGAAAAGAGTATTATTAAAAGCTAACTGGGTCATTCACCAGAGGGCTGGGAGAGGAGCCACCCCCAATGTTCGTGTCCAGAACTGGCCTGATGGGATGTGCCCCTCCGTCGGGAACACCAACCGAGGACACCTGC
>NW_027527429.1:5218443-5219329 GCF_008692635.1 Crocuta crocuta
ACTATGCTGGGCGAGGAGGCCGCCCCGTGACCAGCGCTGCCGTCGCCTCCCTCTGCAAATTGCTGGTGTGTGAATCAGAGATCTGCGTGGCGGAAGCTAGCCACACGCCCGCATTTAGCTGCAAGAGAAGCTGTGAGTTTGCATGCTCTGGGTTCCAAATACAGCAAACGTGTTCTCTAAGCACCCAGAAAACGTAATAAAGCCATCACCACAGTGAAGAGGGTGCTCTAAGGAGAAACAGCCACAAGAAGCCCCAGAAATCGAGTTTCATGTCAGTTCTCCCTTACTTCTCCAAAGAGTCAAGTCTTTTTTTTTTTTTAATTTTTTTAATTTTTTTTTTTTTTTTTATTTCTAGGAGAGAGAGAGAGAGAGACAGTGTGAGCAGGGGAGGGTCAGAGAGAGAAGGAGTCACAGACTCTGAAACAGGCTCCAGGCTCTGAGCTGGCAGTCAGCACAGAGCCTGACGCGGGGCTCGAACCCACGAACCGCGAGATCATGACCTAAGCGAAAGTCGGACGCTTAACCGACTAAGCCACCCAGGCGCCCCTCCAAAGAGTCAAGTCTTGAAAAAAACGCACGACGGGCTGTCATCGGTCAACATTTTACTTTGCCAAGAAAGGCATCAGAACCATAAGGCCTAGAGTTTACTGTCATTGTCAGTTACCAACATAAAGGACATTTTAACACCAAAAAGGAAAGAAAGGCTTAACCTCAGGATCAGGAGTAATTATTAGGTTGACATAAAGTTGGTTGAATGGAGGTGCTCAGTGCATCGTCCTTACTTCTCTGTTTCGTGTAGACAAGTGGAAGCTTCGTCAGGGTCAGCAATGACCATGGGCAGGTGCTTGAGAACGCTCCGTTCATCTGCTTTAGACACAGGGGGCCG
>NW_027527429.1:5219450-5230132 GCF_008692635.1 Crocuta crocuta
GGGGCCGCGGAAGATGGGGGGTAAGCAGATGGGGGCATGGGTCTCTATCTGAGGACTTGAGGGGCAAGCCTGGAGTTGCAGGTATGGGGGAGAGGTGTTGGTGGTCAGGGCTAAGGGAGGAGCCCCTGGAGAGAAATGGAAGGGGTTAAATCAGAAGCCCTAATGACCAATAAGTTGGGAGAAAAGCACCACAGTTTCTCAAATTCTTTCTTGGTCTCTTCTGACGATTAATGTGTCAATCTCCCTTCAGTTTCAAAGGTCTGGATCTTCCTTACTGGAATACAGAGTCCTGGAGGGCTAGGGGCTGGCTCTCCTGTCCCTTGACACTCTCTGTGCCCAAGACTGGCTTCCGGGCGACACATAGCAGGGGGGCAGCCCGTTGCCCTCCCCCCCCCGCCCTCTGAGNGCTGCACTCGCACTGTTTCCGTGGTCTTCCACTGACCCCCAAAGAGAAGATTATAAAGAAAGTTGTGCTACAAACATAGGACATGAGTATACAGATATTCTTCTGAAAAGCAAACCAAGTCACATGGAAAATTCACAAATATGACTTTGGATATTTACAAAGTCACAGACACGGCCAGTGCATTTCTTCAAGACTCCCTTCTACCCCATTAGGTAGAATATTGGTTCAGAGAAGAAAAAGCTTTAAAAATACTACTTTGGGGTGCACCTGGGTGGCTCAGTCGGTTAAGCATCTGACTTCGGCTCAGGTCATGATCTCATGGTTCGTGGGTTTGAGCCCCACATCGGGCTCTGTGCTGACATCTAGCTCAGAGCCTGGAGCCTGTTTCAGATTCCGTATCTCCCTCTCTCTGACCCTCCCATGCTCACTCTCTCTCTCTCAGAAAAAAAAAATTAAAAAAAAAATACTACTTTGGCTCATCTTGGGACGCCTGGGTGGCTCAGCTGGTTAAGCATCCGACTGTTGGTTTTGGCTCAGGTCATGATCTCACGGTTCGTGGGATTGAGCCCCATGTCGGGCTCTGTGCTGTCAGTGCAGAGCCTGGTTGGAATCCTCTCTCCCTCTCTCGCTGCCCCTCCCCTGCTCGTGCACACTCACTCTTTCTCTTTCCCTCTCTCTGTCTCAAAATAAATAAACTTAAAAAGAAAAAATGAGGAAGACATAAAATATATATATATATATATATATATATATGTTTATTTATTTATTTATTTAGTTTGAGCACAGGGTGAAGTGGGGTAAGGTAAGGGGAAGGGGCAGAGAGAGAATTCCAAGCAGCCTCCAGAGCCCATCACAGGGCTTGATCTCTTGAACTGTGAGATCATGATCTGAGCTGAAATCAAGAGTTAGAGGCTTAGCCGACTAAGCCACCCCAGCGCCCCTGAAGGCTTTTGCTTATATGTTCAAGTGTACCTCGATAGAGCTGACATTTGTTAAAAAAGAAGAATTTTGGCGAAGTGCAAATATGTTAAATACTGAAGGTTTTAGGGAAATGGACACAAAATAGTAAGTTTCACTATTGCACACACACATGGAGCAGAGGTCCGAGACGGGCAGAAGAACAACTTGCCGGCCCCCAGCCCCCTTCCCGGAACGCAGCCGTCAATGGGAACCGGGCACCTGCTTCCCAGGCAACGGCCGTGAACTGTGGGGCTTCTCCCTGCTTCTGATGCGCAGGAGGGCACAGCTGGGGTGGCGGAGCTTTCATGTGCCACGGCGCCCGCTGGGCTTGTTTGCCGCCCACCTCCAGTGCCCTCCCCGCCCCCAGCCAACTTCCTCATCTTTGAAACCAAGGTCACCAGGAAGAGACCACAGGTGCGAGGCAAAGGCTGGGCATTTGGCCTCACAATTTCCCCCTAAATTCAGGTTACTTGAAGGTTTCAGATGATGCCATTTCAATCTATTTTACATAATACTGAATTTTATTACAGCATAAATCGTGGGGCCAAACTGATAGTGTTGCCCTCGTGCCCAGAACTGAACTATTAGGAAAACTAATTGCTTTTGGGGTACACGTGAGTTCCACCCCTGCCATGTCGCCCCCTTGAACACCTAACACTAGGCTGAGTCTGATGCCCTCACTGCTGGCCAATATGTTCACGCTGGTCATAAACCCGGCACGAACACCACTCTATCCCCTCCAGCAGCCAAGCGATCCGCGTTCAGGATGCGCTTCTACTGCAGAGGTATGGTCCGTCCCCTCCCGTCATACATTTGTGGCACCAGGCTCTGGGGATCCTGTGACGAGTTCAGACACTGGATGCCCTCAAGAAGCTCAGTGTGGCTCCTTGAAGAAAGGGGAGGCGTTCTACCTTGGGGGGGACAGCTCCAAGGCAGGGAGTTGTGAGTGTAGGGGTGGTCAGGGAGCTCAGCCTGGGACAGCATGTGGGAGGCACAGCCAAGGCTGAGGGTGAGCCCAGAGCTGACCGTATGGCGGGGGGCAGGAGGGGAGAGCGGGCCGGTGGACCAGAGGGGAGGGCGCTGAGTAGTCAGTAGCGAGAGAGCAGGAGAGAAGGCAAAGGTCGTAGTGTGGTCATGACCTTCGCAATGGCTGGGAGAGCACAGGGCGCTGGGATCTGGTGACCCCTGGTGGGGAAGGTCCCAGACCAGGGCTGAGCTGGGCTGCCGCACCAGCTGACACAGGGGTGGGGGCTCGGGGACCACAGGCGATTTGACATGTGCCCCATGTGACATGACCCTGTGGTGGTCAAGTGGGGACCAAAGCGGGTATTTATTATGGATAAGATGGTCTTCTTGGGAATTTAGAGTGTTTTTCAACCAAATCCTTTTCCTGAATACTTGGTCCTCAAAGACACCTGCAAACACCCTAACTTCATATGCAAATTACTATTGTTACAAGCATTGAAATTCACATCAAGAAAGAACTGGAGATTTTAACTGAACTTCTTGGACCGGCCTAGAGAATATTTAGTAAAAATATAAAAGTCATCTGCTAAGCCAACCATCACACTATCATCCAGGGGTGGCTCTTTAGGGAGGGAGCCATTACTCTATGCACAGATAAAACACCAGTTTTATTGTTTGGTTGGGTAGGCGCACCTGGGTGGCTCAGTCAGTTAAGCATCCGACTTTGAAGCTCAGGTCATGATCTCATGGTCCGTGGGTTCGAGCCTTGCGTGGGGCTCTGTGCTGACAGCTCAGTGCCTGGAGCCTGCTTCTGAGGCCCCCTCTCTCTCTGCCCCTCCCCTGCTCTCTCTCTCCCTCTCTCAAAAAAGAATAATCATTAAAAAAAAATCTAAAGTTTGGTTGGGTATAGAAAAACACACGCACACTTAATAGGTTAAAATATCCAAATAAAATTTACTGCAACTTTTGTAGTATTTAATTTGTGCTACAAGACATGGTGCATAGGAAACTATGTAAAGCCCCTGAGGAAGAATATCCATGGTTTAAGGTGCAACTGGTTTTCTTTCTTCTTTGGGGAGAAGGTGAGAGACGATCTCTGGGAAGAATGAGGGTGGAAAGGAGAAGGAGAATTTAAGGTTGTTTCATGTGATGGTCGGGGAATTGTGGGTCCTGGTTCTTGCAGCATAAAAAATGTAGTGTTTTTCTAGGTGTTGTTTTTGTTTTCTAGCCAGGTGGTCTTCGGTATCTGAGTCAACAGGTATAGAAGAATGTTTCAGCCCAATAAGGATCACACGCTGATTATACTAGTAATTAACAGAACGTGTTTCTAAACAGCAGGTTTAGAGAATGAGGCCTGGGAGCCCCCAACTGCCCGGTGCATGTGCCGACACATTCCCCGGAATCGAGTCTCCTGATTTGCCAGGTAATTCTGGTTCTTCGGTCCTGCGCCCTCCTGCCCCCTGAGCTGCCGCAGCCACCGTGCGACCACGGCCCCGACACTGCTCGCCATCCTCGGCCGCGCTGATGTAAAACTGTTAAGGTTGTCAGTGCACCATCCGCCAGGTCCCTGGATTTAGGCGGGACGCATTTTCAGTTTTAGAAAACCTACATCCTGCTCAGATAATCTTTACACTGTACCAAAAAAAAAAAAAAAAAGGTGTCCCTTATGCTGTTATTTCCTAGGAGACTTGGGTGAACCAGGAAGGGAGAGGGGTTAGTTTCACATGGAACGGAGCGGAGGGAGGCCAGTGGCAGCGGGCACCTCTGCACACGCATGTGCACGGGGGCTCCTCGTGGCCACCTCTCCTCCATGCCCGCAGGACAGTGGCATCTGAGAGCTGCGAGGACCCCGCACTGCACACGGCACCGTTCTCTTGAATGACCGGCCGCCTGGTGCCACAGAGAACGCCAGCTCCCGACTGCTTCTCATCTCAAGGGTTTCCCTCTGCCCACGGAGGCTCACAGAAGGGTCACAAGCGCTGTCGCTGGTCGTTTACTGTAACATGGGGCAAAGTACAGAAGAGAACGGAAGGACCTAGGGCATTCCCAGAACGGATGGGCGAGGGCTGCACTCACGTCCTGGAAAACCGCATTTCCTATTCGATTTACCCTTTTTACAAGAACAGAGCAAAGGGTCCAACATCGGAGCAAGCGCATCCCCGTGCTGAGGGTTGAAATGCAAAGTGAGGCTGGGAGCCACCTTTAAATACATATATACATCTGGAACATAATTTAAAAAGGTCTTTATAGAACATAAAAACCTCAACAGCATCCGCCCCTATGAAGGTGTTTTTGTTTTTTTTTTAAACCTTTATGGTCCATTAAAAAAATTAGATACCACCTTTCTCATAGGCCTCCCCCCATACTTAAAAAAAAAAAAAAAAGATTTTAAATTTAAATTTATGCCTAAGAAATAGAAAGCTATCTTGATTGGCGACGACCTGTAGTAGAAATTCCCTTCAGCACCCCCTTCCCCCGCGATGGAGGGGGACGGTGGGACATTGTGTGTGCTTGGTCCATGGGCGTGGGTCCAGCCGAGAGGGACCCCGGATGTGCCCGAGCAGCCGGCCCCTCTTGCCTCCCCCGCGGACGGGGGCGGGGAGGGGGTGTTGCCCCAGAGCAGCAGCGGGTGGGAGGGAGCGCGCTCAAATGACATAGTCGTCATGGTCCACAGGACTGAAGGCGGCTGCCCTCAAGATGTCCAGAGAGTTCACCAGGATCAGAGTCCCCGTGAGGTGTTTCCAGCGTTTGGTGATGGGGTTTTTCATCTTGTCCAGGCCTATGTGCAGCTCCTGGATGACGTCCCGGTAGCTGTCCCCGATCTGGTGGCTCCACGTTAGTAAAAAGTCATAGGCGGGTTTCCACATGGCCTGGAGTCGTCCAAAAGAAGAGGAGGGAGGGGGAAGGAAAGATTAGGGGATGGTAAGAGATTTGATCCTATTATTTGATCCTATTACCTACGGCTCCTTCGCTCATTATTTATGCTTCTCTTTTGAGAGCGAGGAGCCCAGAGAATCAGGTGGAACGGACTCTGCCTGGGGCTGGCACACAGAGGGGACAGCGCGTCCCCTGCGCGAGCAGGTGTGTGGCAAACGGTGTCTGAGCCAACAGGAAGGACCTCTCCCCTAACAATCCCTGTGGCACCTTCCACGTGGGCCATTTCTTTAGAAACTCAGTGCGTTAATAAAGGACGCCTTTATTCTCGGGCACTTCCTCCTTCCTGGGTCTCCCAGGCCTGGGCCACCTTTCCGGAAGCCTTACGCGAGCTCCGAAAACAAGTGAGGATACAAAGGACCTCTGAGAAGGAGCCCCACCAATCGTGGCGGAGGTTACGGAACACACCAGGTACTGACCCAGCACGGCCCTGGGCGGAGACCCACCGCAGTGGCTGCAAAGGGCTCCGTTCACCCATCTCCGCCCGACAGGGTGATTTAAGATCAGGCCTGGCAGGGGCGGGCACTTCTGACCCCCACCTCCTGGCCCAGCGGCCCTGCCTCCATCAGAGCCTCCAGTCCCGGGGAGGGACACCTGCGCCCTCAGCGAGAGCCGGCCATGTGGCGGGCACACGCCTCCTCCTGGGAACTCCTCCCTCCCTGTGGACACACGCGGGGGAGGCGGTGCCCCGGCTGCCTCCCTGCCCCCGCTCACCTCGCTGTCCACGACCCCGTTCCGGTCCCGGTGGGGAGACTCGTACGCGTCCATCTGCTGCTTGGACACCTTGGCGAGCTTCTCGGCCAGCTCCCGCCAGCGCTGGGCCACCTCCACCGCCGTGGTCAGGAGCACAAAGTCCTGGATGAGCCTGACCACCAGGCCCTGGCAGTCCATTTTCAGTAAGGCCTGAGGGCAGAGGGGCAGAGCACAAGGCAGGTCAGAGGGCAGGCTCTGATTCAGGCGGGGCTCCCCGCAGACGCGATGCGCTCTTGGCCACGAACGTTCTAGGCCTGTAAAGCATCCCCTGGACTCCGGCGTGGCTGAGGGCACGGGGCGGAAGGAAAGCAATGGCTTGCGGCGTGGACTGGCTTTGCCAGTGTTGTGCCACCAAATCCACGTCCGCCTGGATCTCAGAATGACTGCGTTTAGAAGCAGCGTCTTGGCAGATGTGATGAGTGACAACCAGGTCACCGCAGGCTCGGGCAGCCCCTCTGTCCCTGCGAGGAGGAGACGGACAGAAGGCGTCCCTGCTGTAAGGGCGGAGGCAGAGACAGGGCTGAGGCAGCCACAGGCGGGGGGACCCGAGGGTTACTGTCGGAGCAACCGGGAGCCACAGCCTCCCTCAGAGCGCCAGCAGGACCCAGCCCGCGCACGCCTCCACACCGGGGAGCACAAGCTTCCGTCGTTCTGGGCCACCCAGTTTGCGGCACTTTGTCTGGGGGGCCCCAGGATGCTGACCGCCGGCGAGAGGGCGGCTGAGGGCTGTCGGCCCTATTTCTGCACCCCGGAGACGCTGGGGGAAGACGACCACGTGCCCGGGGCCTAGGGGACCGGACCTAGAGTTGGGCTGCTGGACGTGCTGCGGGCAGAGGGCTCGGCCGGGGGCCCCAGGCTCACGCTGACATCTGGGCGCTCGGGTTCAGGGGGCAAAGTGAAGGCCTCGTGTGGAGGAGGAGGCAATCGGAGAGGCCCGAGGCTGACCCTGGGGAGGCACCATCGGAACACTTTCTGGAATCGACACGACCGCTCCCTTGCCAAAGCTGCAAGAACTTTCTCGTGTGTCTTCAGGACAGGAGCCCCCAGCTCTGGAGGGACTCAGTCCGGAGGGAAAGGAATGGTCTCCACCCTGGGCAGGAAGGAGGCAAGGCGACGGAGCAGGGCCCCGAACCAGCAGGTGGGCCACCCCGGGACCTGCTTCCCCAGCTAGGAAATGGGCTGAATCCACAGGCCAGTGTATTCGGTGTGACCTGGGGCTGGGGTCTTAAAGAAACAGTCACATGGGCGCAAACCAGCAGGTTGGTCTCGGACTACACCCTGCTAGTGGGGAAAGCGGGCCTCAGGTGCGCCCGGAGACGGTTCCTCAGGTGAGCCTGGGATTACAGAGTCGCCTGGTGCCCATTCTGTCCCTCTGCGCCCTGTCTGTGCACCTGCTGCGGTCACCTCGAGATGCGGAAGAGCACGTTAAAAACAACCAAGGAAGCAGCCCTTTCCCGACTGGGCCGAACATGCAGCTTGTTGGAGAGCTGTGCCCAGTATTTTGTGAGGATGGCGGGTGGCCGTGGGTGCGGGCAGCTGCCGTCTGCCGGGTCGCTAAATTTAAAGGGCACGGCTAGAGGCGCCTGGGTGGCTCAGGCGTTTGAGCATCTGACTTCGGCTCAGGTCACGATCTCGCGGTCTGTGAGTTCGAGCCCCACATGGGGCTCTGTGCTTGGAGCCTGGAGCCTGCTTCAGATTCTGTGTCTCCCTCCGTCTCTCTCTCCCCCTCCCCCAATCACATGCTGTTTTTCTCTCCAAAATACATAGTAAATAAATAAACAAATAAATACAAATAAAGGGCACAGCTAATCTAGACTGACCGAATACCCTTGTTTACATTTCACGTTNAGCCCGCGCACGCCTCCACACCGGGGAGCACAAGCTTCCGTCGTTCTGGGCCACCCAGTTTGCGGCACTTTGTCTGGGGGGCCCCAGGATGCTGACCGCCGGCGAGAGGGCGGCTGAGGGCTGTCGGCCCTATTTCTGCACCCCGGAGACGCTGGGGGAAGACGACCACGTGCCCGGGGCCTAGGGGACCGGACCTAGAGTTGGGCTGCTGGACGTGCTGCGGGCAGAGGGCTCGGCCGGGGGCCCCAGGCTCACGCTGACATCTGGGCGCTCGGGTTCAGGGGGCAAAGTGAAGGCCTCGTGTGGAGGAGGAGGCAATCGGAGAGGCCCGAGGCTGACCCTGGGGAGGCACCATCGGAACACTTTCTGGAATCGACACGACCGCTCCCTTGCCAAAGCTGCAAGAACTTTCTCGTGTCTTCAGGACAGGAGCCCCCAGCTCTGGAGGGACTCACTCCGGAGGGAAAGGAATGGCCTCCACCCTGGGCAGGAAGGAGGCAAGGCGACGGAGCAGGGCCCCGAACCAGCAGGTGGGCCACCCCGGGACCTGCTTCCCCAGCTAGGAAATGGGCTGAATCCACAGGCCAGTGTATTCGGTGTGACCTGGGGCTGGGGTCTTAAAGAAACAGTCACATGGGCGCAAACCAGCAGGTTGGTCTCGGACTACACCCTGCTAGTGGGGAAAGCGGGCCTCAGGTGCGCCCGGAGACGGTTCCTCAGGTGAGCCTGGGATTACAGAGTCGCCTGGTGCCCATTCTGTCCCTCTGCGCCCTGTCTGTGCACCTGCTGCGGTCACCTCGAGATGCGGAAGAGCACGTTAAAAACAACCAAGGAAGCAGCCCTTTCCCGACTGGGCCGAACATGCAGCTTGTTGGAGAGCTGTGCCCAGTATTTTGTGAGGATGGCGGGTGGCCGTGGGTGCGGGCAGCTGCCGTCTGCCGGGTCGCTAAATTTAAAGGGCACGGCTAGAGGCGCCTGGGTGGCTCAGGCGTTTGAGCATCTGACTTCGGCTCAGGTCACGATCTCGCGGTCTGTGAGTTCGAGCCCCACATGGGGCTCTGTGCTTGGAGCCTGGAGCCTGCTTCAGATTCTGTGTCTCCCTCCGTCTCTCTCTCCCCCTCCCCCAATCACATGCTGTTTTTCTCTCCAAAATACATAGTAAATAAATAAACAAATAAATACAAATAAAGGGCACAGCTAATCTAGACCGACCGAATACCCTTGTTTACATTTCACGTTCATGTTGGGGGAGCTTAACAATATGGAGATTGGAGACTTTTTGGGCAATTTCCTGAGTGCATTAGCTGGCCACCCCAGGTCAAGCTCTGCAATTTTCTTTTTTTTTTTTTTAATTTTTTAAATTTATTTCTAGGAGAGAGAGAGAGAGACAGCGTGAGCAGGGGAGGGTCAGAGAGAGAGGGAGTCACAGACTGAAACAGGCTCCAGGCTCTGAGCTGGCAGT
The DNA here is from genome assembly GCF_008692635.1 of Crocuta crocuta. Classification (NCBI taxonomy): domain Eukaryota; kingdom Metazoa; phylum Chordata; class Mammalia; order Carnivora; family Hyaenidae; genus Crocuta; species Crocuta crocuta. The sequence goes on from NW_027527429.1 coordinate 5,228,780, forward strand.
CAGCACAGAGCCCGACGCGGGGCTCGAACCCACGAACCGTGAGATCATGACCTAAGCGAAAGTCGGACGCTTAACCGACTAAGCCACCCAGGCGCCCCAAGCTCTGCAATTTTCTTAAGTTTCTTTATTTATTTTGAAAGAGAGAGAGAGAGAGAGAGACAGAGCGTGTGAGTGGGGAGGGGCAGAGAGAGAAGGAGAGAGAGAATCATAAGCAGGCTCTGCAGTGACGCAGGGCTGGAACTCAGGAACCGCGAGATCATGATCTCAACCAAAACCAAGATTTGGACGGTCACCTGACTGAGCCCTCCTGGTGCCCCAAGCTCTGCCAATGAAAACAGGGGTGAGGGACCAGTCTGGTCTCTGGGTCCCCAGGCTGGCAGGTGGCTGTAACTGAGGTCAGCCAGAAGTCAGCCTGAGGATCCCCTGGTCCTTTTCTGGTTTGTTTTGTTTCACATAAGCTGCTACTACTGCGTACTTACCGCGAGCCGGGCAGGGGCTCATTCGCCCCTCAGAGCCCCCAAAGCAGGTGCCGAGCTCACCCCATTTTGCAGATGAAGCTGAGAGAGTGATGGAGAGGCCCCCACACTGCGTGAGCGTCCAGCCAGATCTGCCGGCCTGTCCTCTGCCCCGATGCAGACACTAGACACTCGGAGGCGCCCGGTGGCCTGTCCAGGGCCCCGCCGCTCGGGGTGACAGAGGTGGAGGCAGGGCCGGGATTCCCAGCGCTCAGGCCCACGAATGGCCTCCGTGGTTCTGCACACACTTGCTACTCGGTATCAGGAATGAGACCAGATAAAACGCGGGTCTGGATTACGCTTCATTTCAGCTATTTATATATATTTCAGAAAATGGTCTATTCAGAGCTGGGCGGTCGGTCCCTCGGTGTCCCCCCTCAGCTTCCGCTCACACAAAGCAAGCGCGTGTCTGTGTGCTCAGCTGCCTGGCTCTGGAGGTGGCCTCGTTTTCCAGGTAACAGAGTCATGCCTCTGTCCCCCGGGGCGCTGGGCGAGGACGGGGCTCCATCGCGCGGGGAGCACAGGGAAGGAGGCGCCTTCGTTTACTTAACTTCAGCTCCGGTGACACAGCTTTGATCGGGCCGGCACCGGCGTCAACTGTCACAAAGCTGCCACACCACCAGCAAGAGGCAGTTTATGCATTTTTTCAGGGCACGTTTTGGGTGCCACCAAGTCTGGGCAGTGGAAGGCTTCACGATAGGAGACTCTGGCTGCAGCACTTTCCCTATAGCTTCCTCCTCAATTTTCGTGCATGTGTGTGCACGTGGGGACACACACACACACACACACACACACACACACACACACACACACACACACACACACACACACACACACA
>NW_027527429.1:5230181-5240740 GCF_008692635.1 Crocuta crocuta
ACACACACACACACACACACACACACACACACACACACACACAGGTAATCCCAGAAAATCCCATTTGAAACGACGCTGATTCCGGCTGCAATCCCAGAGTGAACTCGAATCTTAGCCAGGTGACCAAATCTGCTCGACAGAGGTCCCCACGGGGACGATGCGCTGGCTCTGCGGGCCACGCACTCTGTGCCACAACCACCGAGTCCACTGGCGTGCAGCAAAAGCAGCAGAAACGTGTGGGCGCCGACGGGCATGGCTCAGTCCGGCGCGACTTCTCTCACAAAGGCAGGCGGCCCACGAGCCAGTCTGCCAAGTGCTGTTTTAGGAGATTCTCTTACGAACAGATAATGAAGTATAGTTTTGTTCTGCTGTACGTGAGTCCCACGCACACTTCTATCCCCAAGACGTGCAAACACCAGAAGGGCTATCCCCCACCCCCCGCCGTGGGAGCCGCGGGCAGCCGAGCCTCCTGCCGTGGGGGCGCAGGAGCCCCAGGAATCTGCCTCAGCGCACAGTCGTTCGCTAACTGCCTCCTAGGGGGTGTAAGGAGGCCCTTCTCCAGATTCGCAGAGCATCACCGCACGCCGTCCCGTCCAGCCCTGCCGGCCCGCACCCCGGGATTTGCCCCTTATCCTGGGGTAAGTTTCTATTTCTCAGAGAAGCCTCTCCACAGAGCCCCCACCCGGACTCAAACGACCCCGGCCGCAGCCGCCACCAGTGACCCCTGGCCACCCTGGGGCTCCAGCACCAGCTCTGAGCGCTGGCCCCGGCCCCCCAGGGAGGCCCGCCCCCGTCCCTGACTGCCCTTCCCTCCCGGCCACGAGCACAGACCCTGGGTCTTGTTTGCCAGGGATTCCCAGAACCTGTCCTATCGGAGGCGTGCATGGGAACCCTCGGGGTTCCGTGTGCCACCCTCCAGCACACACTCGGCCCCCAGACCTACTGAGGGCCTCAGCCTGGGCTGAGCCCTCTCCTTCAGTGTCGTCACAGTTTGTGGTACAAACACACGCAGACGCGCTGACGGCAAAGAACAGGCTGAGGCTTCTCCCCTCCACACGGAGAGAGAGGATCCCGACCTGGAACCCAGGCTGATGAAAGTGAGGAGGGGGAGGCGCCGTGCGGTCAGTCACCATGGTCACAGCACCTGCCGCTCCCAGCTGTGCACCCCCCCCCCCAGTGCCGCTCGCCACCACGTCAGCGACGGATGGCTGTGCAACCTCAGGATTGGCCCATGGCTTAGCGCCCCGGAACACAGAAGTGTGGACAGGTGTGCAGACACCCAGAACACGGAGGTGTGGACAGGTGTGCAGAGCCCCCCGGAACACGGAGGTGTGGACAGGTGTGCAGAACCCCCCCCCGGAACACAGAGGTGTGGACAGGTGTGCAGAGCCCCCCCGGAACATGGAGGTGTGGACAGGTGTGCAGAGCCCCCCAGAACACGGAGGTGTGGACAGGTGTGCAGAGCCCCCCCAGAACACGGAGGTGTGGACAGGTGTGCAGAGCCCCCCTGGAACACGGAGGTGTGGACAGGTGTGCAGAGTCCCCTGGAACATGGAGGTGTGGACAGGTGTGCAGAGCCCCCCGGAACACGGAGGTGTGGACAGGTGTGCAGAGGTCCCCAGAACACGGAAGTGTGGACAGGTGTGCAGAGCCCCCCGGAACACGGAAGTGTGGACAGGTGTGCAGAGACACCCGGAAAAGGAGGCACCTGCACCCAGCCCTCCCGCAGGCCTGGGAAGCAGCCGGCGTGCCGCACGCCCCCGTGGCACGCGCACAGGCTACCCGCACACTCTCCACTGGGAACAGCAGAGGAAGGGACGAAGGCACGGCAAACCTCATGGGATTTATAAACAGCACAGCATCTACGCCCCATGTGGCTCAAAGACGGGCCATGGGGCCAGGGACCCTCTGCTTCTGTGCTTCACGACTGCAAAGTTCCAGTGCAAACAAGAAACATAGGCTGTGTTTACAGACACACACAAATCAGTGAGGATTATCTTCATTCAGGGAAAGACAAAACCTGGGGCGAGTCGAGGAAGTTGTGCAAACTCTTGAGGGTCAACACCGATGTGCATGAAGGAAACAGAGCCTCTCACCGGTGACGCAGTGAGAGAACGAGCACCAGGTGGCGGGAGAGCGTGCAGACCAGCCGCCGAGGCCCGCTGCTACGACTGCCTGGTGTGACAGCCACACGGAGGGAAGTGGCCCAGGGAATCCGAGTCAGAATCACTTATTTGTTTCTTTGACACAAATCTACCTAGAAAGGAGTATGGAAATTAGGTCCCCCCACAAGGCATCCTGAAGGAAGGACCCTCAGAGTGGGGCACCCCACTCACCACTGCTTCTGAGTGGCTCAGAGACTGTGAGACGGGGCAAGGAGCAGGGGTGCGCCCGGATGCACGAGGGGCAGGGCCGTGCCTGGATCCAGCCTGACTCCCCTTTGCTTCCCCTACAACACTTAGCCCCCTCAACGCCCACAGAATAAAGCACAAGCCTTATCCTGTGCAGGGGGCTCTGAACCCCACAGACCACCATCCTCTATCTCCCCAGCCTCAGGTCTGACCCCATCCACACCCTGCCACCCCAGGTCCTCGCCCACGCGGCACCCCCAACCTGACGGCCCCTCCCTCATCAGGTGGGCTCCTGTACCCCCTTCCTGTATCAGGAGCCCCCCCCAACCCCATTCACCTTTCCCTGATCTGCCGAGGGGCCCTCCTCTTTGGGGCTCATGACAAGTATGTCCCGCAGTCATGTGACCGTTCACGCCAGGCCTTCCTCAAGTCAAAGACCCGTGTTCTTGGGACGCCCAGCCCCCGGCGTCGCCCCTAAGCACACAGCAGGCAGCAAAGACACACTTAGTGAATATCGAGTACACTCACTCCCGGCCGTCCGTGGTGGCTCTTTCACTCTGTGCCCTTGAAGCCTGGGGCCCCGGGAGCTTGGTCCATCCTGCCTACTCTCCACGGTCAGTGCCAGTCACACCCCTTCTCCACAGTGGCCCCACATCGCCCCTCACCACCACGTTCAAGGAGGTCTGGGGCGCGCCGTCGACGGGCGGGCCATCTTCTGTCACGGACAGTCCCGGCTTCTACCGCACAGCTGGGTGAGCCAGGGACGGGGGCCAGTCTCTGTTGGCGGTCACGCACCGTGTGGGAGAGCAAGGGCAGGCAGAGGCAGGCGCACCGGGGAGCCCACGTGGCTGTGCAAGGCACCCCTTGGATGAGCTCTGACATCGGGAACACGCGCCGAAGCCACAGAAAGGGGAGAAGAGCCAAAGCAGCAGGGCGAGGGCGGCTGAGGGCGTGGGCTGCATCCCGCTCAGGTTAGCCGCCCGGGCCGGGGCTGCTTTCATCCACTCACTCATTCCTCAAACAGCGGAGTGTTTCCCGGGGGCCGGGGGGCCCTTCTCTCGTGGCGTTTACATCATCGTGGATCGGAGAAAGCCCAGGGAGGGCCAGGATCTGGGGGGACAGTGCAGCGACCCAGGTACCAGGTGGCTTCCCGGGAAAGGTCTGACAGCACGGCCTCTGGGCTAGGACCCCAGGGACGTGGCCGCCTTCCACCTGATGCTGTGGGCAGAGCTCCAGCCTGAGGCAGGGCCTGGGCCCACACGACGGCCCACCCCGTTCTCATTTCATTCCGGGCTCCTTCCCATCTCCCTGCAAACCCACTGTCCCAAACCTCCCCCCTTTCCAATTCGTTCACTCAGTTTCCAGACCAAGGACTCATAACTGAACAGAAGATCATCTTCAGAAAGCAAGGGGGTGGGAGGCGGCGTGGCCGGGGTGGGAGGCGGCGTGGCCGGGGTGGGACGGGAGGAAGGCCAGCTCACGGCGGCCGAGGCCGCAGGAAACCAGGGCTCCGTGATGTGAGCACCGGGAGAAGTGAATCCCGGCCCCCAGGCCCCCGTACACGCTGGGCCGAATCGGCCTGTGGCGTCCGGGGGTCTGGCCCACATGCAGATCCACCTGCTCTCCAGAAGGTGACGGGCTCAGTCCAGGGCCCGCGCGAGGGAAACCCCTTGCTGGGCCAGTGCTCCTGCCCCCCATCGCTCCCACAGACGAACCAGGGACGGCCCCCCAAACCTGTGCTGTCAGAGAAGCCCCTCCCCCATCACTTAAGTCTGAAAAGACCTGAAACGAAGAAACGGGACAGACAAGCCGCCTCCTCGGTCTTTATTTTCCCACAGCTGGGAAGGGCTGCTCTCACTGTCATTTTCCCCCTGCCCTTTCGAGGGGAGTGTTTTTTAGGCTGCAGTGAAGGAACTGAACGAACGATCAAAACTATCGATGTGCCATGAAAGCACCGGATTCTAGAACCGATGGCAAATCCCAGCCCCCCAACCTCCAAGATCTAACCCTAACCTGCCGAGATCGACACCTCCGGTTCCCATCCCTTCTGGACGATGCTCGGTTCTCCCTCTGCTGCACACGCCTGGCAGTTTGTACTCCCGCGAGCGCCGTCAGGCTGCGACTGTGTGCCTCCCACTCCCGAGAGCCGGGTGCACCACGGACGGACCTCAGCGCCGCACGCACCGGTGTCAACTCGTGCCTGCTCGACACACACACCCGGCTCGGCCATTCCCAGAGGCCCTCACGGGGCACGGCAGCTGCTGTGGAGGGGCCGGGTAGCGCTGCGGAGACTCACATCGTACAACAGTCAGGAGGCGAGAAGGCTGTGCGGAGCCTGGGGGAGCACGGAACGCCGAGGCCAGATCACAGGGGTCAGTGACGTGTCCTACTGGGAAGTTGGGGGAGGGCATGCTTCCCCCTTAGAGAGAACGTCCCGCACAGATTCGAGGCGGGAACGTTATCAAGTTCCTCCAAGTCAGCTACTCCAAGACAGGCCACCGGACGCAAAGGGCGGTGGGTGGGGGGCGGGACCCGGGCCGAGGAGGCCGTGCAAGGCCCAGCGAGTGCGTTCCCCTCCGCCGATGCCCCGGGTGCGCCCTGCCCAGCCTCCCCGCCTTCCGCTTCTCAGATCGCACTTCCCAGAGGCCGTCCTCAGTCCCTACTGACTCACTCACGCTCACTCTCACACACACACACACACACACACACACACACACACACACACACACGCATGAGACAGAGGAAGCAGCGAGCAAGCCTCCAGGAGAAGAAAACTCAATATTAAGTCAGGCTTCGGGGCGGCAGTTGTGAAAACTTCGGAGTCACCCCCAGGTCCTGTTGGGGGGTGAGACCTTCTCCCACAGGATCGGAACAGAGGGGGCTGGAGGGCGAGCCTCCCTGTGCCCCCCAAGGGGCTCGCAAACCCAGCGGGAAGCCACCCGATCGGGGCTCTGGAGCTGCCTGGGGGGGGAGGGTCGCTACAGAAGCGCCATCTCCAGGTGCACATGCAGGTCTCTCGGGGAGCAAAGAGGAGCCCAGACGCCGGCCCAGCGAATCACGGAACCCGCGCCCGGGCGTGTGGGGAGAAGGCGGCAAGACTGGACCTGGCCCCCAAGCACCCCCCCCACCCCGCCCGCCGGGCACTTACCATCATGAGCTCCTTCTGGAAGGACTTTCGCTCTTTGTTCTCGGCGTTGTTACAATCCTCCTTGAGTTTCTCCAGCACGGACGCCACCCGCTCGGGCTCGCTGTCCAGCTCCGCGCGGCAGAAGAAGGTGAGCGGCAGGTCCCCGTAGCCCAAGGCGTCGGCGAAGGAGCGCCAGCTGCTGATGTTCTCCATGAGCAAGGTCCTGACGGAGGCGTAGATGTAGGTGAGGAACTTACAGGGCCGCAGGATCTGCTCCAGCAGCACCGAGGTGCTCAGCTCGGGCCCCGACAGGAGGCTCGGCCGGGCCCTGCCCACCACCAGCACGTTCTTGGCGTGCACGAGGCCGACCCTGCCCTGGTGGTAGCCGATGTACCACTCCTTGGTCCACAGCTGCCCCTTCAGGCGGATCTTCTCCTCGCTGAGCAGCGCGACGCCGTCGCCCTTCCTGTACTCCAGCAGGTAATGGTTCTTGCTCTGCCGCACCACGGTCTTGAGCAGCTTGCCGAACTTGAGGCTGGACACCGGGCGGTCCTGGAACGTCGGGTATTTGGTGGTGGCCGCGAACGGGGACAAGATGATCTTCCCGACCTCGTTCTTCTTGAGAAAGCGTCTCTGCCCCGAGGGCTTGATGGCACTTTTTGGGGGCGGCTGGGGGGTCTGCACACAAAACTGGGTCAGGATGGCCTCCTGGTCGCCCTTCACCTGGACCCGCAGGGTGAAGTCGGATAGCTCGCGGGGGTCCTGGCAGGTGATGGGGAAGATGAGGCGGCTCACCTTGCCCAGCTTCATCTGGAAGCCCCTCACCACCTTGGCCTGCTCGCTGGCCTTGACCTCGTAATTGGTCATGTTGGAAAACACGCAGACGTGGAGATCCTGGGGCCGGGGCAAGACGAACTGGTGCTTGCCCCAGAGCTGCAGCGCCACGGGGGCAGGGCTGGGGGCCTGGCGCGTGACCTCGCTGACCAGCAGCGTCTTTGGGGCGCAGTCGTGCCCGAAAATGGTCACCACGGTCTTGAAGGACGGGTGAATGTGTTTGGGGCCATAGAGCCCCACGGTGACCTTCTTGTGGATGAAGTCCCACACCGTGGAAGGGTAGAGAATGTTGGGGCCGTGGGCCACAACGGCCAGGTACATGCAGGGCTCTAGGTTGTCCAGCTGCACCTGGACCGTGTCCCCGTAGCTGTAGGTGAGCGGGACGGGGACGTAGGGCCCTTCCTTCAGGTCGCTCCTCAGGCACTGGAGACCCACTGTGCTTTTGCTGAAAATGTCATTTTTCACCTCGGCGGACACTTTCATCTCCACGATGATAAAGGTGTTTACCTCCAAGGTGCTCAGCTTCACCTCCAGCACGGGGCTGACGCTGCTGCACCTGTCGCTGTTGAGCTCGAGCGGGGGGTCCAGCAGGGCCTTCATGGAGATCTGCTGCGTCTCCCCGGGGCCCACGTGGCCCTCGGGCACGTGGATGCTGATGCCGGTGTCGGGCAGCTGCACGGCGCCCCCCGACCTGTCCAGCTTGCACGCGATGCTCGTCTCCACCGCCTGGGTCTGGCCCCACCCGGGGCTCTGGCCCAGCAGGTCCAGATCGTGGCAAGACCGGGCCAGCTTCCGGTGGCTCAGCCAGGCGGCGCGGAAGTCCTCCCGGCTCTGGAACTGCTCCGGGGCCGGGGACTTCAGGCCCGTGAAGAAGCCCGAGGAGTCGGGGGCGTCCGACTTGGCCTGGAGGACGGACAGTTCCGACAGGCTGTAGGAGCGCTTGCTTCTGAAGAAGGGGTTGTCCCGCTTGCCCGCCGCCTCTGCCTGGAGGCGGCTTGCAGCCGGCAGCTCGTCAAAGATGTTGCCGACGCTGTTGGTGGTCGCGGAGCTGGACTCGGTGAATGAGGACGTGCCTGTGTCAAAGAGGAGCAAGTCCACGGTGCTCTTGGGGGCCGGCTCGTCGAAGCTGGGCATCCCCGGCGCGCTCCCGTTCAGAAACGGGTTTGTCTGGGCCCCGCTCCAGAAAGGGTTGTTACTGTAGGTCTTGGCCGGAGCCCTGTCCTCCGTCCATCCCCCGAGCAGGTCCAACTCCTTGGCCACCTCGTCCGGGCTGTCTGGAAGGTTGTCGATCACCCCGCTGTCGCTCAGGGTGGAGTTCCGGTAGTTCAAGGGCTGCACGTAGGAGGAGGGGATGTAGCCCATCTCCGTGGTGTTGTGTGCGTACCACCACTCTCCGCCGGACGCGTCCAGCACGTAGAGGTGGTCGCCCTTGGAGAACTTGAGGGTGGTGAAGTTGGCTGGGTGGTAGTCCTTGATGGCAACCACTTCCTTTGCATTTCCGAAAGGGGGGGGATTGTCTCCTAGCAAGGCACTGGGAGAAGGCACTGCATAAAACACAAAGAAACAGGTGAGGGCGAGGCCCACGGGCACCGCGGAGCACTGACCGGACCCGGGGAGGAGGGAGAGCGCTCTTGGCGACGAGCCCCAGGGCACTGTGCTGACTGCCTAGCGCCAGCACCGCTGTCCCAGCCCACTCGGCGCACAGGCGCGAGGGTTCGCACACCCCCGTTTCCCCGGGATTGCTAAAACGCCATCACATTTTTAAACATTTTCTAAGTTTTAACGGTTTTATTCGTAAGTAATCTCTACACCCGGCATGGGGCTTGAACTCACAACCCTGAGATCAAGAATCACAGGCTCCACCGACCGAGCCAGCCGGGCACCCCCGATGCCTTCTCATTTGGGCCAGAGTTTTCTTTATGTAACAAACTTACCGGAGCTGCCACCGGATAGAGAGAGAAGCTGAACGTCACTGACTGAAAACCTGTGACGTTCTGAGTGGGGCGACCCCCAGCCTGGAGCCAGGGTCAGGAGATGACCCGTGTTCGTGGGCTGCAACACAGACACGTGACTGGGGAGAAGGTTCCCCTGACAAGCAGGTGCGTCTCTTACATTTCCAAGCTGAACTCATTCTTCCTCAAAGACTTTTGAGGGGCGCCTGGTTGGCTCAGCCGGTTAAGCGTCTGACTTCAGCTCAAGTCATGATGTCACAGTTCATGGGTTCGAGCCCCGCATCGGGCTCTGGGCTGGCAGTGCAGAGCCTGCTTGGGATTCTGTCTCTCTGCCCCTCCCCTGCTCATGCTCTCTGTCTCTCTCAAAATAAATAACCTTCAAATAAAGTAAAATAAGACTTTTGAGGCCAGTGTCTCCCAGCCTCCTTTAAAGGATCATTCAAAATGACAGCTTGGAAATGGGCTCTCCCGCACGCCTTGAAAATGAAAAATGTATGTCCGCCGTCATTCACGTTATCCCCGAGCAAGCGTTTACAGCTGAAAGACCCCAACTCGTGCAACAGTGACTCAAGCTAATTTTGGGTTCACGGCGTTCAACTCTTTGTGTTCCCGAAGTAGAGAGCAATGGGGACGGCTAAGGTCAGCTCAACGAGGGGTGTGCGCTTGGAAAAATATCGGATAATGAAATACCTAGGTGTTTTCTCTCCCTCCCTTACACGACAAAGTATATCCAGAGGACGAGGCAAGCTCTTTCTGAACGAAAGAAGCCCCCCGACCCCCAACTGTGCCTTGTTTCACAGGGTTTAGGGGATATTCTGGCTTCCTGTAAGAAACGACATTCAGAAAGGACCGTACTTTTTAGTGGAACTCCACCCACGTCTTCTTTAATACATGATTAAGTCAATAAGCATTCTATTCTACCAAACTGGCCCTCCAAAAGAAGTCTTCTGCCCGCTTCCCTTTCCTTTGAAAAGAAATGATGGAAATGGAATTGTATTTCCTTAGCAAAGTCTGGGGAAAGAAAGCAGGAAGTTTCTGTTTGTTTCCATGGGCCAAGTTAGAGAGAGAAGCTTGGGAGAAAGCTCACCTGGGCCGTGAAGGCTGTCGCCTCCCGCCCTCTGTGTGGGGTTGTCGGGGAGAATCTGGCCCTGGGTTCCCTGGCCAGGGGCTTCAGTCCAGGCCTCAGAGCCCCAGAGTCTTTCTCAACGGGCCCTGGCGAAGAGAACGTTCTGATGATGTGCCTAGCATAATGGTGCCTCGCCGACGGCAAGGATACACAAACCGTTATGTTAAAGGAGACACCTCTGCCGTCCCTCCTAATTTTATTTTCTCTGTAGCACTTATCATTAACCAATATACCATGTATATATATTTTTAGGGGGTGCTGCATGGCCCCATTGGGGTGGAAGCTCCGTAGGGACTGTCTTGCTCACAGGGGCATTCCCGGAAGCCAGCCTGTCACATGGCAGGTGTTCAACAAATATTCGTGGAATGAATGCTCACTTTACATGCACACAACAGAGAGGCCATATTCATGGTCAAGGTGTCGGCCAAAGGCAAAGCCAGAGCTCTCCTTGGCTGTGCCCTGCTATAAAATCACCCCAAAGAGAAATCCGTTAACAGTGAAGGGAGGGGAGTGAATAAACACAGGAAAGGCAAAGAGAAGGACTTTGAGGGAGAGGTGGGGGCGGGTCAGGCTTGGGTCAGGTGACAACAGCACACCTCGCTTGCTTTGTTTTCCAGCCCCGCCTCCTGTAATAGAAACCGATTTTTTTCTTTCCTTGACACATCTAATGAAAATGTCACATAAAAATTAAAACCAAATAAAAATTAGAGAGCTTGCCAGCTATTAAAATCTTGTTAGCGTCCCTCAGAAGTTATATCCCCATTATGTTCCCCAGAACAATTCCCTCAGAGCGATGTTTTTGAAATTAAAAACCAAAGCCATTAAGCAGGCTTTGTCTACAGGCTGAGAAAACGTATCAACGCAAATGCTCACTCTGGCTTCACCAGACTGAAGAATAAAAATGGTTTCACTTAAAATTCCAAGCAGTCTCCTTAGCAGAGAAGCAGTGACATATTTCAGTCAAGGATCAGGCTCATCCGATGGGAAACGGCGATTCTTCCAAGGAAATGGACTGTGGTGTGAGCTCCTGGCAGATGGGTCCCGCCATCGTCACCCGTCACAGAGCGCCTGGGGACACCCGGGGGGGGCGCCTATCCAATCAAATGCAGGAGAATCCCTATCGAATCCCATCTTAATGAATTCCGGAAACGCTGCTTAGATTCACAGCT
>NW_027527429.1:5241409-5243947 GCF_008692635.1 Crocuta crocuta
CAGCTATCCTTGATTTTAATACCAAAAAAAAAAAAAAAAAGTCCCTGAGTGTCAGGAGGTTCAGAGCACTGAATAAGCCATTTCTTACCCCTCCGCCTCAGTTCCTGTGCAGGCAGAACGTTGATCAGGGGGCAGAGGATTTCACAACGGACACTTTGGCTGAGATGCATTTCCCACCTTGCAGCCTGTCTACCCTGGGGATGTGGGGGAGGCCACCCGCTGCCCTTGGGAGATGGGTTCAGGGGCTCCCGCCCAGCTGACCGGCCCTACCTCACATCCCCGGATGTCTCATTTATCTTTTTCCCACAATTGCGGTGTTCCTTTAAGACCCTAATGCCTCTCAGATCATTATCATTTTAATTTTAAGAAATTCAGCTCCCTTCTTTTGAGAACTCAGCCCAAACCCCACAGTTTATGCTCCCATTTTCCAACTTTAACCATGATCAGCTGGGCTATAAAGTAAGAACACAATGCCCATTGCTGGGCATTAATGGTCCATTATTTATAAAATGGGTCCATTATTTATAAAAAAATACCTGGTAACTCAGCTACTGTTGTTAATAAAATCTCATGATTTCTTTTGCCACTCTGTTCATTTGAGGAACACTGAAAGCAGTGCCCAAGGCTCCCAGCCTAAAGCACAGACCGGAAGAAACTGCGGATACAGTGAAGGGAGAAGGGATTAGGAAGAGACGAAGAGGGTCCATATGGTTTTTAGGACATCAGGAAAGAGGGCCACAGTGTTACCTGGGAGATAGTAGTTTGGTTCAAGAACTATTTATTTAGCACTGACTTTGTGCCAAGCTGAAGACACAAAGGTAAAGACCAGCTCCCACTGCTCAACTTGCATTCTGGACGGCGCTGTGGGTAACTTCAGCACGCTGTGGTAAATGCCCTGGGGAAGCCACCAATGATGGCTGATGCGGATGCATCCCATGGCACCAGGAAGCGCCTAGTAAGGTCAAAGTGGACTTTAGGAAGAAAATGGCCCACTGGCATCCATCTCATCGACCCAGTTGTCTGTGGCTGTTAGAGGAACCCAGAAGTTTAGGGTGATTCACCCTGGGGTCACCTCTAAACCAGGAGTCAGCAAACAATGGCCCGTTTGCGGTTTTTATAAATAAAGCTTTATTGGAACACAGCCATGTCCATTGCTTACTCTCTCCTCCGCCCGCTCTCGGGCGGCAGCGGCACAGCAGAAGCGCTGTGACGGAACCCCGAGGGCCTGCAAGGGTTAAAATCGTTCCTGTGTGACCCAGCTCCCTACCTTAATGTCACCAAAACTCAACGAAAGGAGAAAACACAACCATATTCTGTATGAAGAAGTCCCATTACCAAGTGGGAATTCATAACCTCCCAACACCCCAAAACCCAAACCCAAACAAAACAAGTGGTTAGCGTCCCAGGGCTGAATGTGAAGCTGAAGAAGGCTAAGACTTCACATCTGACGGGGGACCTGACAGCCTTTAAGGCCGGGAAGCCCTTGGGTCTCAGAGCACTTGCAGATCTGCCTCCTCAGCCACAGTTCTGTCCCCAGGAGCTCACCTTTGACATCATTAAAGCTCGCTTCGGAAAACCCTTCGGTCAGGTCGATCAGGGTCCCCTCAGACTTGCACCGGGGGAGGCCGCCGGAGTTGGCCGCTCGGATCCGCTGGGCTGCCATCTTGAACTCTCTGCCTGGGGGGCCGCTAACGCGTCATATCTCCTCCTCCAGGTATCCCGGTGCTCGCTGAGGCTCTCCTCACGCAACCATGCTGCACTACGGGGTCACCTTGGCAATGTGCTTCTTCCTGACAGACGGGGAAGGATAAAAAATTCCCTTGAGCAAGCGAAACGTAGGTTGAACAGGGATTTTGTGGGAAGCGGCAACCTGCTTTCTTCCAGAGGCCATTCCGGTAAAGACAGACCCAGGACATTCTTCCTGGCCCAGGAGGAGGGCTCCCCCTGGATTCCGTGCACACCGACGCCCATCTCATCGCTGTGCGGGGCACGGAGCCGGGCCTGCTGTCCGCACCCTCTCTTCCCCGGGCACAAGGGGGTCGCTGAAGTTTGTTCTAGCACCTGGCCGGCCTGCCGATCACAATGAGGAGGACAATCGGGATCTGTGGGGTCCACACTGCCGGCCCCGGGGTTCGGGAAAGAGGACATACGTCCAGGTGCCCAGACGACGGCTGGTCCCGTTAGAGGCGGAGCCCCAGCTGCGACGCTGGACACCCGGGAAAGCAGCACTCAGCGCCTCCTGTGGCCCCGCCTTGGGGCGAGGGGGTCAGGGGAGCGCTCCCGGCCTGCCCCCCACCCCCGATGCTCCCCTAAAGCCCTCCCTGGATCCCCAGCAAACGACGGTCCTAAATAAGGTAGCACGTTGCCATTTCTGCACGTAAGGCGTGTGCCTAACGCGCTCAGCCCGTGTCACCGAGCTGGCGGACAGACAGGCGGACAGAGCGCCACTCCAGGGCCTGTTTGTTGGGAAGGGGCACAGCGGCATCTCGGGGGCCCTGGAGGCGGCGGCGCGGCTGGCGGCGGGGGGGCCCCCCCCCG
>NW_027527429.1:5244604-5245464 GCF_008692635.1 Crocuta crocuta
CTTCCCCGAAACGGGCGGACACGCCACAGCCAGCCGCTCCTGTCAGGACACAGGGCAACCCGAGGGCAGGCGAACGGTACCCCGTCACATCGCGGCCCGTGTAAGCCGGTCCCAGGTCCCTTGTTCCCTGGCCGCACCGTTCAAGGACAGCTGGGAATACGGCTTCTGGCTCAGAAGAGTGGCCTTCACTAATGAGAGGGACCCGGAGGGGGTGCTGCAGCGAGGAGCGGGGGTGGGGGGGTGACCTAGCCCGTCCGACTCTCCCCTTCCCGCAGGCTCCACACGCCGTGCAGCGAACACACCGAGGTTTGCATCCACACTCAGCCGTCCGCGGGGACGTCTGGTGTCAGTGTGAACTCCGGGACGCAGGGCCAAGAGCACTGTCTGTGCTGGTTTGTGCGGAGACTAAATACGACAATCCGTGTAAGGTGCTTGAACAAGGAGCAGGGGCTCACAGACTCGGTCTCTGCGGCCTGGGGCCTCGGCAGCCCGGTCCCGGCTCACGGTGACCTGCCGCCAGAAGCCCCAGTGAGGACTGCTTTCCTTCTCAACCACCGAACACCACACTCCTCAGTGGAAAGCTCTGGAGAGAAGGCGTCGCAGAGCTGGACGCAGAGACCAGTTCCCAGGCCAGAGACGGCCCTGTGCCCACCAGGCGAGCCAGGGGCCACGTGTGCGGGGTACAAGCAAAGCCCACCCGCGGGAGCAGCCCTGCTTCAAAGAGGAAGCGCGATCAGGAGAAAATCACTGAGATGAGAGAATATGAAAATCCTTTGGGTCCAGAAGACCAGTGTCACCTAGGGTGAGAACAGAGAGAATGGGACTCGCGTATGGGGGGAGGGGGTCAGAGAGGACAGGCT
>NW_027527429.1:5245498-5261207 GCF_008692635.1 Crocuta crocuta
GGTGGGGGGCAGGGCGGGCGGAGCTTTCGGACAGATCTGAGACCATAACCTGAGCTTGCCGGCTAGACTTTCGAATTAATGACCCAAGATTCCAGGTCTGATGGGTGTCTCCTGGAGATGCAGACAGACAGACAGACAGACATGGCCAAAGCCAGCTGGCTGTGAAATCTGACTGGCACCCTCGGCTCGTCCCGTGAGGGCCCCCCACTTGGTGCAGAGCGGCCCCGGGCGCTCGGTGAGTGGGGGAGGGGCGTGTTCTCAGGATCAGACTGGAGCGAAGGCTGCCTTCCTCCTGCGCCTGCCCCACACCCCCCCACCTGACACACACTCCTCGCTAAGGACACGGGACCTCAGCTCAGGCGAGCTTCAGGAAGAAGAAGAGGGGTCCAGGAATTTCCTAGGAGAGTGTGTTCTGACCAAGCTTCAAGACAGACCCAGAATAAAAAGGGGGCTCAGCACCTGGCATGCCCTTATTCAACGCCTATGACCTGACTTTCCACGCACGGCCCGAAGAGACTATTTCACGGAGGGTTTAAAAGAAAAGCTGAAATGGGCACAGCAGTGAGGCATTACTACAGAGCGCGGCCTTCGCTCCCACACTGGCGTGGCCCTGTGCCCGAGGACCCTGAGGCCGGGCCGGCTCGGGAGCCCCGCACTATAACACTGAGAGTCCAGCCTGACCAGGTGCCTGGGGGAGGCCCGGAAAGCCACCCAGAGTAGGGGACCTGCCAGAAGCTTCTGCAGGACGAAGAAGAGTCGCCAGACAGAGCAGGGCACAGGGGCTACCTGAGCACTGGGGACTGGCCAAGTGAGAAGAGGGAAGGCAGCACAGGTGGCAATGGGGTTGGCCTTGGCCCTGGAGACCACGACCTTGGCCCTGGAGACCCCAGGAAGTCACGGAAGCTTCCTAATGGAGAACTGGCCACAGAGGAGGGAAAGAAAAGCAGCGATGCTATGCTGACAGCGTAGTGGTTACGGACAGGCTGCGGAGGGCTGGCGGGAGGGGGAAGCAGGTGCATGTGGTGATGGGCGGGCGCACCTGCACCGGCTCCCCCCACAGGGTCCTGCAGGGTGAGTTGCTGTGGTCGGAGGGGCTGACTTCATCCGGGCCAGAGAGAGTGGGAGCCAGCAGCTCACCTGAGGCGCCTACGGGACAGGACACAGCTTTCCAGCGAGTGCTCGGGGATAAACATTTACGAGTGATCGGATTCCTGCGTTCGCTATCACGACAGAGAAGGCGGCCGGGGCTGAATCAGGGCTTGCAGGGGTGGGGGTGGGGGGCAGAGGAGAAAGCAGTACAGGACGTCACTGGAATTTCTGGAGATGGATCATTGTTTTTGTTTACTGTTGATGGGGGACATGGTTGTTACCCGGAGCCTGTTGGCAGTTACATAAAGACCTGCAGTCCTTTCTAAAAACACAGATCCTCTCACAGAGGGTGCCGTTCAAGGAACACACAAGCCACTGACGGTGCCTTCTGACAAGCCCAGCACTCAGCCAGGGTGAAGGCGAGGCTCGGAGGTGGGGTTCCCGGACAGCCAGAGGCAGCGCGTGCTCACCGAGTATCAATGCACTCACTTACAGCACCCCTGCCCGGGACGAGGGGCGTTTGTTCCGTGGTGCTCAGTGCCTCGTGTAAAGCCCAGAATGGCAATTTTTCTTCAGGGACAATGTGAGACCACCCCTGGACATGTCCCGACGCCTACCAATACATTCAAGGTCAGTGCCAACAGAGTCCCCAGCCCTTCCTCTCACAGCAGAGGGCAGCCAGCCCTCGCCGGACCCGCCCGGCAGACTCCCTCTCCCTGGAACCCGGCCCTTCCCTGACCAGATACCATCAAGGTGAGGGTTCGCGGAGAAGCTCTGCATCTCCACCCACTCCAGAGCCGCCATGGACAGATCACTGGAGTCACCTGCCCAGGGGGCGGTGATGCTCCAGGGGGTGGTGATGGTCCGGGGGGAGGGTGATGGTCCGGGGGGAGGGGATGGTGCGGGGGGAGGGTGATGGTCCGNGGGGGGAGGTAATGGTCCGGGAGGGGACGTGATGGTCCAGG
This sequence comes from Crocuta crocuta, assembly GCF_008692635.1. NCBI lineage: Eukaryota > Metazoa > Chordata > Mammalia > Carnivora > Hyaenidae > Crocuta > Crocuta crocuta. The sequence continues at coordinate 5,247,553 of NW_027527429.1, forward strand.
GGGCAGTGATACTCCAGGGGGAGGTGATGGTCCACGGGGAGGTGATGGTGCAGGGGGAGGTAATGGTCCAGGAAGGGAGGTGATGGTCCAGGAGGGGGAGGTAACGGTCCAGGGGGCAGTTGCTCCAGGGGGAGGTGACGGTCCAGGGGGAGGTGACGGCCCCGGGGGCAGCACAGACAAAACACCTGGTGCGCCCCCTAGCCTTGCTCACCACTTCTTTCAGCCCCGAGTGCACCTGGCCTGTGCTGCCAGCGCTGTGGGAGCCCGCATTCCCCCTGCTGTCCCTTACACAAGTGTCCTTTTCTCTCAAGGCTGTCCTTTGATGTCAGGTCACTGCCCAGCTCAAAACTCTCGGATGTCGCTTGCTGCTTTTAAATCCGCGAAGCCTGACCTCCCCGCCCCGGCACCGAGCCCCCCAGGACCCAGTGTCCACCTGCGCTTCCGGGACCGTCACTCACCTGCCCCCCAACGTGAGTCAGCTGCTGCCTCCCAAGTGTGCCCAGCGCTCCGTGGCTCCGCTCCCTGAGCACACCCCCTCATCTGCGCCTCCAGGAAGACGGCCTCTCCCCTCCTCCCCCCCCACCCCCCTCNCCAGCCTCTCCACCCTTCCCGCCCCACCCTCCTCCCCACAGGCCTGCAAGCTTCTCCAGTGACTCACGTGCTGGCCTCAGATCTGCAGCCAACGTCCCCAAGCTTCAAATTCAAGTCTCCGGAGCCCAAGGACACGCCCCCGGAGTCCGTCCCTGCCTCGGTCAGAAAAGTCCTGCTGCGGCAAACGGCACGTGCTCGGACTTGCTTTATAATGAGTCCGTGAAGGTTTGTTACGTGTTTTACCGTACACGACACTACTGCCATTTCCCCCGTGTATTTTCTACCATCTCCCTATTTTATTATTTTAAATTATTTACTATTTTATTTTTACTATTTTCCTGTTTATGTACAACTTTTAAGGTGCCTGCAGTCAAAGAAATAAACAAAAGCCGCCAGGAAGATAATATTGGGAAGCATTGCTCACCTGCCTTCCCAGAGAGGGATGGGAAATGAGGTACGTGGGTCTCCTTTTGTCCAGGAAAGACTCTAAGGAGCCACATGGTCAAATGCCCGAAGGGCTGAGAGGAGACCAGGCCAGGTTCCTGCTCCGTTGACAAGAGACCCCAAACCCAGCTCCCCGAGGGCCGGCTCAGAACTGAACCTCCCAGGTCCAACCCCAGCTCGGTGGCTGCCTCAGGCCCCCTCCGGGCTTCACCACCTCAGTCATGGCTGAATGGCACATTCAGCAGCCAAAGAGCTCCGTCTCCCTCCCTTCGGGCCCAGCAGCCACCCCCATGCTCTGTGGAGGGCGGTGGGCACGTGAGTGTGTGTATACCCGCTGCCACGCACACCCCGTTTGGAACACGACCCCTGCCTGACCTTCCCAGCACTCCCACATTTACAGTGATCAGCATCTTTCCACCAGTGCTACTGCGTGCAACTCTGCCCTTGGGGGGCCTAGCCCTCGGTTAGCGCTCAGAATGGTTTTAGAAGTCAGGACTCTGTTCAAAACCCCGCAAAAGCTTGCAGCGCCCTCAAGACCCTGTATTATGGGTCCTCACTAGCTCTGTGGACCCTTTTCCAGAAGTTCTTTCTCCCCCCAACCTCAGGGCCTTTGCACCTACTGTCCCTGCACCCTGGAGGCGCAAGCCTAGATATTCACCAGACTGGATCCCTCCCTTCATTCAGGTCCCTGCTCAAATGTCACCAAATCAGCAGGGAGCCTGTGACATCCTAACTCCTCCTAACCCCACCCTCTCTGCCTACTTTCCTTTTCAACAAGACAAATCCACAAACCCTGTGCTGTCCTGTCTCCAGCCCGATCCCTCCAGGAGGATGTTAGCTTTAGGCCACGGGACTCGCTCTGCTTCTGTCCCCGTCTGCTGCGAGACCAGCACAGAGCATGAATGAATGAATCCTATTTGAATAAAGACAAAGGTTTCACAGGTGGTTTGACAGGTATTCCTGGGATAATCTTTCAAGGGTCAAAATCAACGCCCCTCCCCCCCAGAAGTCTAGCAGCCCCTGATGGCCACGTGACCCCCGGGGATGTCTAGCGTCCCCCGATGGCCACATGACTTGATTAGACAAAGCAGGTCGAATCTAGGAATCCTAGCCTATCCTGGCGACCAACGTGACACGTTCTTGATCACTGATGGGTTCCCTGGGTGGGCACCTCAGACGTGGCTGGAGGGCCACCCTCCCTCCACTACAGCAGGTCAATTCTCCAGGACAGCTTGGGCTGCGCACACCCTTGCCCGGGGCAGTTGGCACAGGACCTCAGGACCTCTCAGAAAGGGGAGGGGCAGCCACTCCTTCCCCCCCCTCCTCCCCAGGCCACGCCTGGACTCGGGAAGGGCCCCCCCACCTCCAGGCCCCCCTTGGTTGAAGTCAGGTCTGGGAAGACAGGAAGGGGCATTAAAGCTTCCTTGTGTCTGACTCATAACTAATGAGTTTTTCTTTTCTTTAGTATAAAGGCTGATTCATCTGCCGAGAAAAGAGCCTGCTCCCAGCTCCTCCCCAGGAACGAGCAGGCCGGCCTCTCAACAGACAACAGCGTTGCACGTGCACAGAATTATTCACAGATTCCCGAGGCAAACTTGGGAACCTGCGTCCAGTCTACTGGCCCCCCATGCCGACCGGCCTGGCTCCTCAGGCCCCGGAATCACAGAAAACTCATGTGGGGGCCTCTCTGCCAACCCCCCACCCCAGGGGCATTTCAAAAACAAAGCAGCCAAGAAAACTCTGAGAAGGCGAGTGTCTGTAGGTCCCTTACTCAGGACCCCAGGGTGTGGGGGCGGCGTGCAGGGCTCCAGGCCTGAAGGTGCGCCAGGGCCGGACCCCGCCTGCAGGAGAACCTCCCCAGTGAGCTCTGTTCGCGCCTCGCTGGAGATGACTCATCCCCACATTTGATTTTAATTTCTGGAGTAAGAGTATCGTGGTGGTTGCATCAGCTTTCCTCCGGGTTAAAAAGAAAGCGATTTCGGTCCCCAGAACGTCAGCACAAACTCCATGCCGCCCGCACACCGGGCTCACTTCCCAAACAATAGCGAGCTCCGGAGAAGACACGATTCGAAGGCCCCCTCCCCTCCCCGTAAACAACAGCCCAGAGCCTGACGCCGCGGGCCCCTGACCCCACGGGCCAGCTGCAAGGAAGCCTGAGGGCCTGCGGGGGCCGTAGGGGACACCTGATTCCCACGGAGTCACACCGAGGACACCGTAAGGCGGAGCTGGCAGTGACCCAGGGAGGCCGGGGTTAGCCTGTGTGCCTGCAAACGTCACCTCCTCCCCCGGAGGCACACGGCCTTGCAGGGAGGCCCACTCCTCCCCGGCTCCCTGCGTCCCGACCCTCCAGCCGGACCGTCTGGGCAATGACCCAAGTGGAAAACCAGCACGTGACTGGTGTCCCCTTTCCAGGCTCGCTCTCTGCTGGCAGGGACGGCATGGGGTCCGGTTACGAGAGGGGAGCAGCCGGCCCAGCGAAACCAGAACCTTCCACGCCACCTCGCGCAGGATGCTTTGGGAGTTTCCTCTCCACAGCCTTGCCTCCTTCTGGGGGTGCGAAGAGCGTGAGTCCCCTCCAGGGGAGGAGTTAGCTTCCCTGACCCGTGTCTGCAGTGCGCTCAACACCCGAGTTTAGTTCAGGGCAGTGGTGCAGGGGCCGCTCGGAGCCCCCAGCAGGCCGTCGGTGACGACCATGCACCTGAGTCCCGAGTCCCAGAAACGTGGGCCTATCTCCCGGGCAGGAGGCCCTGCGGCCTGTGTGAGGCCCCCTGAGCGCTGGAGTCTAGGAACAGGGCTCTGTGCTCAGCAGAACGGGATGTGAGAGCAGACGTGTGCAAGGAGCCCAGGCCCCCCCTGGGGACCCAAAGCTTGGAGGAGAGGAGGTTGTGCGCACCAGACATGGGGCTGGGAGGGTGTTCGCATGGAAGCCCTGATCCGTTCATCCAAAGCCCAAGAACCACCTCCCAGGGCCCCACGGGGGGCGGGGGACCCTCAGGTTGCAGGGTGCCCACAGGCGTCCCCACTTCTCACTCCACGTTTCTGTTGTCCAAGGAACGAGGGCGGGTTGAGCCGGCGGCAGCTCAAAGGAGGACTCTCGGGTCTGGGCTGTCACAGGGCTGGGGCTCCTCGGCGCAGCCTCTCCCTGCCCGGCCTCCTCCGGCCAGCGACCTGCCACCCTGTCCCTGGGTGAAAACCACAGTCCCAGGCTCTTCTGCCCGCGGTCTGCAGAAGACAATCCAAACCCCGGCTCGTTTGCAGACGCTCCCACGCTCCCCCACTGTCCACCTCTGTGTCAGGTGCCTTCCCATTTCCTGCACTCTCGCCAAACACAGGAGCTGCTCCTCTCGTTTGGCTCCAAGGCACCTCCCAGCCACCTCCTGACTCAGCCGGGCGCCTACTTCCTCCTCTGTTAAAACCTGCCCATCCGAGAGGGACCCCCGGCCAACAGGGCCTTTGCCAGTGGAATCCCAGCTCTGTTCCGAGCTCTCCTGGGCGTCACCCAGGTCTCCTCTGGGCACCGGCCACTGTGATCCTGACCTTCACGGCTGTGATCACACAGGTGACCTGGTTCTCTAACAACCAGGCTGGGCACATGGCGCCTCTGATGCCCCAGCGCTGAGCACAGGGCACAGCCCAAGCTGGTGCCACCTGTGAATGGACAGATGTCTCCGTCAACCAACCCTTCGGCACCACAGCGGCCACCCAAGGCACAGGCAGGTGGAGCACCCTGTCCCTTCCCTCCCCTGCTTATCGTGTGGCTGGGACGGCAACACTCGTGACATGCAGAGAGGAGAGCGAGGGGGGGTCTACCGTGTCTCCCCGGCACGCGCAGACGGGGCCCACTGGCATCATGTCGCCCTCTGTGCCCCGTGCTAACGTTACAGTGGCTGCTCGCGTCCGTGTCCTTACCCTGCTGCTGCAAACGGCTGGGAGTTCAAAGAACAACCCTCACATGGCGCGTCAAGTGCTCAGCAAGCACGGGGCTCCGGAATCAGGTGGTGTGCGGTCTGCCCCGCTGAGTCACACGGGAGGCCAGGCCACCGTGTGCCAGGCGGCGGTGAGGGGGGCCTCGTGACCAGCCCAGATGAGGAATACTCGGCACCCCCGGTCCCCGCCAGTGACCAGGAAGAACGAGTCTGCAACGCAGTCACAGGGGTGAGAAGAGACGTCCCTCACCGGCCCGGGGCTGCTGGTCAGGGGGCAGACTCCCGTCTGACAGTCATCAAGAGGCAAAAAAAATCGGCAGTAAAAGGGGTTGTGATATGTCAGTGTTAGTCATCAAGTTACTGTCTGCCTTAAAAAAAAAAATCAAATTAATACTTGTCAGATCAACCCACTTTGTACAAGGAAGTTATTTTAAAGGGAGCTTTCTACTGCTTTAAAGAGGAAGCTAGTCAATCCTTTAAAACAAAAAGTCCTTAGATACGCTGATAACTTCTCCAGTATTTATTAACTTAGAAAAAGCCTTTTCAAGGTTCACCTCGGATACCACTTGGGGACAGGAACGCCTGGCCGGTGCCACTCACTTTACTGACAAAGAAACAGAGGCTTGCTTGGTTTTACGGAGATGGACCCAGATTAAAATGCCAGATTCGGACAAGGAAGAGACAGGCGGCGTCTTCCCCGGGTCCGTGGCTGCCCCGCCCCTACTGACCGCTCTGGTTAATGACACGCACGTGCCATGTCTGAGGCTCAAGTTCAAGGCAGGAGTTTAACCTCCTGAAGCCGTGGCAGGGGCTGAGACAGAAAGGGCCATGCGGAGGAGCGACAATGTTCGCAAAGCTCGCAGGCAGAGAGCGGGGCTCGATCCGCCCGACGGCACGGGGAAAACCGGCCGCCAATGCGTGGCCCACTGCCTTCCTCCCGGCCTTTCCGATCCGGCGACCCAGCAACCCGGGCTGCCTGCTGGAACGGAGCGTGACAGGGGAATGTCAACACGGAGAGTTTCCAGAATGCGCAGGCGGGCTCCGACCCGGCCAGCTGGGCCTTCTCCGTGGTTCCGCACACGGGGAACACCCTGACCCCCCGCTCCTCCCGGCGGGAGCAGACTTTTGCTGCTATAAACGGCTGGCTGGTGGTGACCATCCTTATCACTAAGCTTCCTGGGAGCTCTGGATTACCCTCTCAGGAGGGCTTTCTAGCAAGAGTAGGAAGCGTTGCCAAACACTTTCCTGGAAAGTTGCAGCAAGTCAGACTCGCAGCTGCCGAGGGTGCTCCCTCCCCCTCCCCTGCCAGCGGTTTTTGTTCAAGCAAAGCCTCTCGGAATATGGCGAGTGGGGAAAGGGATACTAAAGTTTAAATTCACATTCCTTTGACCATTACGGTCTGAAGTTTTCAAATACCTATTACTTCCTGTTCCTGGCTTTCTAAAAAAAACCATAGGCATTTGCTTTTATTATATTTAAGTTTTATTTGGGAGGGGAGGGGCAGCGAAGGGGAGAGAGAATCCCAAGCAGGCTTGAGCTGTAGGCGCAGAGCCCAGCTGGGGGCTCCATCCCACAAACTTTGTGATCACGGCAAGAGCCGCATGCTTTAACCGACTGAGCCCCCAGAGGCCCCCCTATTTCCTGCTTTATGACTATTATTTTGTATCCTTTGCTCAATTACAGCCTAAAACTTCATCCTATCCATTGCAAACACCCCCCCATTCTGTTGCTTTGCACGCACACAAATCCACTTGCTGCCTCGATAAAGTCTTAATTACACAGCCGTGTATCGATCTTTCCTTTGTGATTTCTCCTTGAAACCCAGAAAGGTTTACTTTAATGAAAACCCTGAGAAACATTCACATCTATTTTCCTTTATTTAGAAAAATGACTTGTGTACTGACATTAACGTACAGGAAATTTATTTTGCCACTTGGTGAGGAACTTTACAAAATTCATTACCCAACGGCCAAGCAGTCACTCCGATGTCAGTCCCTGAACAATTTGTCCCCTGCTGGCTGACGTGACATCACCTCTGCGCTCGGAAGGTGCGCAGACACCGGGGCCTGAATCCGGTCTGCTCTGTGCCATCAGCCCGCAAATGATTGTAACAACATCAGCCTTTATTTACGACGGAAGTGTGGCCACATTTGCCGACCTGGAAGGTGTAGCACCTTTCTACGTCAAAGTCTCTTACCAGCGATTTTCTGCCTATGTTTCCTTCCAAACGAACCTTAAAATAATCTAATAAAAAGTCTCCCGACCTCCTCCTTCCCTCACAGAAGTAACCCCACTGCGATTTTGCCGGCACGGCATTGGTAACAATGGGCGTCTTTACAGGCTTGATTATTTTCTTCTAGGAACATGGTAGGTCTCATTTATTTAAAAATGAGTCCCAGGGCAGTGAGTGTGGAGCAAAGACTGGCAAACTCTCTCTTGTAAAGGAACAAAGAATAAATTAAACTTTGGGGACCACACGTTCTTTGTCACAAATGCTGGCAATCATGCCTCCAAAGTGTGTCAGTCTGATCCTTCTATTACCTGCTTTTGGCCGAGCACCTCATCTCTCACCTGGACTGACTGCAGCCTCCCACTCGGTCTCCCGCATCCCATTCCCTTCTCCCCCCTGACCCCAAACACACACTTTCCTTAGAACAGCTGGGGGCCTCTTTACAAATGAAATCGCTCCAGGCATCTCCCTGCACTTGGAATAAATCTAGCAGACTTATCGGGACTCCATGATCTGGCCCCACCCAGCCTTCCACGACCTCAGTTCCTTTTTTGGTACTTTTCATTTTCTGAATGTAAATCATTTCTGCCCCAGGACCTTTGCACTGACAGTTCCCTTTGGCTGGCAAGTTCTGTCCCCCCAAAACTTCACTTTTGCCACTCAGGTCTTGTTCACTGCTCCAGAAAGGCCCCATCTAACCGCTCCCCACACTCACCCTGACCTCTCTATGCCCGACTGTCCCCACCTGCAAGAGGAAGGGAACACAGTGTTGGGAGCTCCCACGACAGATGATGCCCACACGCAGCACACAGGGCCTGAGGCACAGCAAACGGTCCACAGAAGTAAGGACCCACCGCCCATACAAGCCCTGTACTTTCCATCAAGAAGGGCTCCAAGTCCCTGCGAAATATCCTTTTGTTACACGGCCTTGCTGCTTCCCGACTGTACCACCGTGGTCCGGAACGCTACGATTCTGCCGTGGCGAGGAATTACACCAAGCTGGGTTCACAGGCGCTTTATTAAACGAGGTGGTATAACTTCCTTATAAACCACGAATCACTTTGTAAAGTCCACCTCTGCTGCCATACCCGCAGGTTACACGGAGGGAAGGTCTGAAATACCCGCTGCGTCCCATTTCCACCACGTGAGCTGCCGCAGGTCCGAGAGCGGGTTCGGGTTTTAGGGTAACTCAGCAAGCCGTGCCCGGGAACTTGCCTTTTGGCAAAAACCTAAAGGCCACTGGGCCAGGGAGAGGACGGTCCTGCACAGCTGTACGTGGTCACGTTTTTCTGACGCCCTCGGTAATGAGGCTGGGGTGTACCCACCCCTGCAAAACGCGGCTGACCTCCCGTACCCGCAGATGGGACTCACTGGGGACACAGCATCTGTGTGGACCATCGAGTTCAGAGGCCACGACTGGGGCGGACCCTCCTGCGCCGTGACTGGTGTCTGTCTAAACAGGGGAATGTCGGGCGCAGAGGGAGATAAGCAGAGGGGACTGCCTCCAGCCTCGGAGGGAGCCACCGCCGTGGACGCCATGATCTCGGACGCCTGGCCTCTGGAACCGTGAGAGTGAATTTGCCGTCTTCAAACGCCCGGCCTGTGGTTCTTGTGACGGTGGCCCCAGGAACACACCCCTGTGCCGCGCGCTCTCCCGCGCCTCCCTCTCTGTCACGTCTCATACAACAGGGACACCAGGACGCAAACAAGGTCTTAAAACAGTCACGGACTCGACTGAAAAATGTGACCGTGCCTCCACACTTCCAGAATGTTCCATGCCAGGGTCCCAAACTGCCAGGGCATCGCTGATGAGTGCTCGCCTCACGCTCCTGAAGGAGGAGTCGACTCCAGGCTCTCAGCTGTCAGCACAGAGCTGGACGGGGGGCTCGAACTCACGAGCTATGAGATCGTGACCTGAGCCGAAGTCGGACGCTTAACCAACTGAGCCTCCGGGGCACCGCTGTAAGGTATTATTTAATGAAAACCAAACTGGGGCTTTGGAACAAGCCACCTTCCCGAAGATGCTGGCGCTTTCTGGGCATCGCGAGGAACCCATCAGAAAACAGGAGGTGAGGGAACTAACTAACAGGAGGAAGCGAAGGGTGCCCCTCGGCCGNTGGGGCACCGCTGGAAGGTATTATTTAATGAAAACCAAACTGGGGCTTTGGAACAAGCCACCCTCCCGAAGATGCTGGCGCTTTCTGGGCATCGCGAGGAACCCATCAGAAAACAGGAGGTGAGGGAACTAACTAACAGGAGGAAGCGAAGGGTGCCCCTCGGCCGAGCACAAGGCTGGGGGGGCCCTTCTCCCCCCAGGGCGCCACCTCAGGGGCTGGTGGCCAGGGCCGGGTGTCTCCTGGTGGGGCCGGCCGGTCTGCCGCAGTCTACGCACCAACGGGGAAAACGTTTGGGAACACACGTCAGCCCCTAGGAGCCCACGGCGCTGAAACCGAGCGCAGAGGCAACGCCACGGACAGAAGTTTCTGGTAGCAGCCGCGTGGGAAGCCAGCTGGGAGAGAAGATCAGGCCCCGAGCAGCCCAGGCGGCCCCTGTGCATGGGCACTTGGGGTTTAACGTCTTCTGGCACAAACTGGATCTCACCGTTATTGATTCATCAAGAGAAAGGCCAGGGAAGGGAGGGCTGCTCTGGAGCGTCTGGCGTGACAGTGAGGACATGCGCCCGCGCCTTCTCCCCGGAGGCCCACCCTGTCTGCAGCCTTTCACACCCCCCTCGCTGCACCTTGCACGCTCGGCACGGGCCTCCCGCCCCACAGCCGGCCCTGCTCGGAGTCCCTGCTCCGTCCGTGTTCGGCCGCGGGCCTCGGCCTCCTCCCCTGATGCTCAGCACACTTCAGTTATCACCCACATCGCCCTCCTCCCCGTCGGACTGCACTGGGGGCTAAACTTAGGGGAGGTGGGACATCGCGACAAAAGCCGGGCTCCAGGGTCAATCTGAGTGTAAGCACCAGCTCGAGCTGTGTGCTCCTGGCCAAGGTACTTAACCTCTCTGAGCCTGCGTCACGAGCAGGAGGACAGGAACCCCTGCCCCGCCCCGTGACACTGTGGTCCCCACCGTCCCCATGGAGGCACATGGAGCAGCACAGGGGGCCCCGCACAGCTCCGTACCAGGCACGCGACTCCGGGGTCTCCCACAAACCACAAACCCTCCGCGTTTCCACTTGGCGACGTCACCATTTATTCAAAACCAAACTCCCGGCTTTCTCAGCCGTGAGGGCCTCCCCGCGCCCCCACTTCATCAGTGACGTCACTGCTCCAAGCTCCCAACTCTCGGCTTTATGGTGCCTCCGCTTCCTTTCTATAAAACAGGACAACGAAAAGCGTGTGGATGAAATCTGCTAATCCAGCCACGTGCCCGACCCGGGCCATCTCCTGGCGTGGTTAGTGGGTGTGCAGATAAGCCGGCCATCCAACCAGCCAAGCTCCCCTGGGTGGGAGTCTGAGCGGCACCGGACCACAGACACGCACAGCCGAGCGCCTGGGAAAACGCCCCGTGTATCGTGAGGCCCGGGCGGCCCGGAGCGCACGGCGCATCACTGTCAGACGCAGAGCCCATTCTCCGGGTCTCCGCAGACGCCCAAGGCAAAGGCGAGCTAAGTACAGAGCAGCTCTACCTGTAGGTGGAAAGGGGGGCTGGAACCGTCTGCGGGGGGAGCCGGGTCCCACCCACCTGCCCGCCGGCTGCCCCTCCCTCTCCACACGGACGGATCCCTGGAGACCCAGCCGCCCGGAGTAGAAAGCAGACCCACCGCCTTGGAACACTTCCCGTGCGCCAGACGCGGCGACCTCCCCGTAGGCACACGTGCCCGGGAGACAAGCAGCGTCTGTCCGCGTCCCGGGGGAGGCCCGCCCAAGGATGTCTGCAGTGGCTCCCGTCCTCACAGCCCCACGCCGGAATCAGCCCGTGTCCGCCAGCGGGAAGCGCTCACACGCCCAACACCACAGACCAATCCCGTGGGCATCACGGGAAGGAAAAGCCAAACAGAAGAGAGCGAGAGCGCACAGCACATGACGCGCAGAGCAGTCAAAATGGACTCTGGAAACCCGGATACTGTTTGAGGGGAGACGGCAGGATGGTCAGGGAAGGGCCCAGAGAAGGTTCTCTGGGGATGGGAACACAGCCTGATGGGAGCGTGGTCACCCAGGTGGGAGTGAGCGTAAAACCACGTGCTCAGGACCCAGGCGCCACGTGTGTAAATACGGTAAGAGCGTGCCTCTCCCAGCCTATCATGAAGCAGCCAGAAGAGAAACGTGGAGCTGCTGACCCCACGTCGGGGAGCGGGTCAAGCCTGCAGAACTGGGTTGAGAACCCAGGGCTCTGGGTCCCAGCCTGGGGCTCCCTCCGAGGGACAGAACTTCTGCCACGGCGTCTCCAGTGACAGGAGGGTCTCCCTGCAGTAGACAGAGCCCCCAGGTACCATCCACAATCACCCGCTGAGGCCCCAAACCTGGCCCCCACGTGCCCACACTCACCAAGGAGAGCAGGCGACGGGCCTTCCTCCCGGTCAAGGTTGAGGGTGAAGGCTTCCGAGCCACGGACAAAGGCTTCCGTGGCCAGCACCGGCATCAGCCGACACACCACGGCACCCTCCCCGAGCCCCACGGCTCAGGAGGCTGGGACCCGACAGAGGGGTCAGTTTCCCACGGCTGCGGGAATAAACCGTCACGAACTGGGTGGCTTCAAACAAAGGAACTACTCCGTCCCCTCTGTCAATCCTGGTCTCTCCTCGGCCCCAGGTGCTCTTATCTCTGCTTCCGCACCACACAGCCTTCTTTCCGGTCGTCACACAGATGCCTTCTAAGGACACTAGTCATGGGATCAGGGCCCCCTTGACTCCGGCATGACCTCACCGTAAAAAAATTTTTTTAAGTTTATCTGTTTGAGGGGAGGGGGAGCGAGTGCGCTTGCAAGTGGGGGAGGGGCAGAGAGGGAGGGAGAAAGGACCCGTGTGTGTGAGCAGGGGAGGGACACAGAGAGAATCCCGAGCAAGCTCCTCGCCATCAGTGCCGAGACGGACGTGGGGCTCGAACTCATGAACTGTGAGATCAGGACCTGAGCCAAAATCAAGAGTCAGACGCTTTACCTGACGGAGCCCCCCAGGCACCCCTGACATGACCTCATCTGACCCGAACCGATTACATCAACAAACACCCTTGTGCCAACTAAATTCACATTTTGAGGCTCCAGGTGGACCCCAGCTTTGAGCGACGCTCCTCCTGCCCCTCGCACGTCAACGACCACGGTGAGGGAGGGGCCTCGGGCTGGCTGCTGCCGTGCAACCTCGTGCGCACCTGGGCCCGGCGGGCGGGCAGCAACAGGAAAACCGTGTGAGGCCTGGGACGCGGCCAGGCCGCAGGGGCACGGGGTCACTGGCAGTACGAGCCAGGGCCCCTTCCCTCGCGACGCGGGCCACACGCCCCACTCAGACACGAGAGGCGGAGGCTCACTTTGGGAGCTCAGAGGACACACAGGTTTGGGAACACAACGCAGGGTGGCCTGGCAGGTGGCCCCGCTTCGCCCCTTGGGCCCCATTAAGAGAACCTGACGGAGCCCGGAACTGGCGCCTGTCCCGCCCGGAGCGCATTGTGACCACCTGCCCAGCTGGCCGGGTCACCCGCTGCGGTCCTTGGCCCCTGCCCTGTGCTACATGCAGACGTGCGGGCCGGGGCAGAGGCCAAGGCGCATTCCCGTCCCCGGGTCCTGTCCCTGCTGCCCCTCCGGCAGCCAGCTGTCCCTCGGGGTGCCCTGCGAGCCTGTGCAGGGCAGAGGGGAGGCTGCCGGGAGACGTCGGGGTCCTTACACCAGCAAGCTTCTCTCCGTGCCAATGCCACACCCGCGGTCAGCAGCCCAGGCGCCCAGGCGCCCGCACAATGGCACCTGATCACTTGACTATGGCCGTACTCAACTGCGGGCGAGGACGGGGTCCTTCGGCAGCCCCTGCAGCGCCCTGGGCACGGTGACAGCCGCTCAGGAAACGCCTGAACCAGTGAACGGCCTGCGGGCTGTCCCAACCGCCCCGTGTAGGGACGTGGCTGCTTCTCCAAAGCCAGACGTCACAGCCTTCCTGAGGCCTGCCTAGCGCAGTCTGCTGCCCTGAAAACCCCAAGGGTCACCGGAAGGGGAGTCTTCCTTAATTTAAGTCAACCGCACAGATGCATCGCCACACGCCACGTCAGCTGCTGCGAGAACACGGAGAGGAGTAAGACCGTCCCTGCTCTGAGCTGGCGCACAGAAAGGCCGAAGACACGTACATGAACTACAGAAGCCGTCACGAGGTGACACAGGTAACCACACCCACTGCTGTCAGTGACACGACCCTCCCAGCGCCCCCCCACCTCTCATGAAAAGACCCATTAAATCCTAACTCCCAGTGTCTGTGAACTTGGTATTTGGAAACAGGGTCTTAGCAGATGTGATCAGGTTCAAACAAGGTTATGGTGGATTG
>NW_027527429.1:5261248-5274311 GCF_008692635.1 Crocuta crocuta
GGGGGGGCCCTGAATCCAAGCACAGGTGTCCCGACGGGAGGAGGAAGATGTGGATGGAGACCCGGACCCACACAGAGGGAGGGAGGCCACATGGAGGCGGAGTGGAGGGCTGCAGCCACTGACTGATGATGGGTGACCGTCCAGACTGGGGGTAAACTGACGCCAAGGCTTCCCAGACGCTGGGGAGAGGCAGGCACGGGCTCTTCCAGAGGAAGCGTGGCCCCCGCAGGTGCCCGGGTTTCATGCCTGCAGCCTCGGGGCTGTGAGTTTGAGTGCCTGTTGTGCGGTAATAGGCACACACAGCATTTGTTGGTCGCTGAGTGACGGTCAGGCTCTATTCTAGGNTGGGGCTGTAAGACTGAGTGCCTGTTGTGCGGTAATAGGCACACACAGCATTTGTTGGTCGCTGAGTGACGGTCAGGCTCTATTCTAGGCTGTTCCTGAGACAGCCAATAACTGCCTCCACGGTACCGGCGAGAAACTGAGGTTCGGAGAGGCTACAGAGCTGGTCCGAGGCCTCGCAGCTCCCAAGAAGCGGGCGAAGGGTTCTACGAGCCTACGGCAGGAGCCCGCCTGCCCGCCTCCTGGGGCTGGCATGAGCCTCGCACGCGGACCAGAGGGACCAGCTCATTTCTAGACGATTCCAAGACCACGAGCTGCATGTCCCCCTGCCCCTCCAGGCAAACCTCGGCCCAGCTCCTGGGGACCAGGGCAGGACCCCAGAGTTGTGCTGCTGTGGTGGAGGTAACAGGGGGGTCGGAAGGCTGCTCCCATTTCTTTTTCTCAAGTCAAGGCAGCAATCAGCAACCCTGGCATGAATCATTCTCTGTTTCTCACAGAGCCTCGGCCACAAGTCTGTGCCAGGTGGAGATAACGTGGACTTCAGCTGACCTGACACTTCCTACGGGGACAGAGAGCGGACCAGAGGCTCTAGAAGCCATGCCTTCTGATAATTCGCAGCTTGTTTTCCCAGGAGTTCTGATGGGGACACAGAAGAGGCGCTTTTGGACCTCTGGAGTGGGTGACATAGAGCAAAGGGCAGCTGGGAGAGAAGCTTTTCTTTTGTCTCCAGCTAAAAATCAAAAGTCCCTGAGTATGACCATTCTGTACAGAGGCGAAGAAAGGGACGGGAGAGGTGGCCACGCCCACGTAGCAAGGGCACCACCCGGAAGGTCACTGTCCTCTGCGCTGCTCTTCACAGGTCGTGCCCCGACGCCTGGCTGACGCTCGGTGCCATCTTTGATCGGCCCCGGGTCCTAGTTACTTGGGTGCATGTCTCATCTGGCAGCTTTCTCGCCACTGGAGCCTTGCATGCCATGACTACTCTCTCCTCTCTCCCTGTGCTCGCCTTCGAGGGCACCCGTGTCTTCCCAGCTCCCCCGCGGCTGGTCCGCCCACCTTCCTTCAGAGATGGCCCTCCCTCCACCGGCCCAGAGTGCCTGGTGGCCCACTGCCCACCCCTATCTTTCTGCTCTGGTGGCTTGGGGCATGCTCCTCAGGGGGCCTTGCCACAGCCGGGCCACCCTAGGCAACGGCTGGGGGGGGGTCTCTGCTGGTCCCCAAACCCCTGTGTCTATGCACCACCCTCACAGACACTGCCTCCCACACCCACTCAGGATGCCAACATGCTGGCCTTCCCCCCCTCCCCGCACCCCTGCATTCCCATCCTGGCACAGGGCACCACCCAGGAGTCACCCATCCTAGACCCCCTTCTGCCAACCCGCTGACTCTGATTGGAACAGAAAACTCTTTCTGGAAAACAGTATTTCTCAACCTCGGCCCTACCGCCGTGGGGGGGCCTGCTCATGTCTTGCCGTGAGGCTGTTCTGTGCATGGAAAGGCCAGCCGCACCCCGGCCTTTACCCGCCGGATGCCAGAGGCACCCCCAGCCTCAGCTTCGGCCACCGGTCGTGTCCCCAGACGCTGCCCAATGTCCCCAGGAAAGCATTGCTGCGAAGGGCCAGACAGTGAGTTTCTCAGGCTCTGGGGGCCTCTACTGTAGCTCAGCTCTGCTCCCCAAGGGCCAAGATGCACAGACGATGAACGGGTGGGCAAGGCTGGGTCCCAATAAAACCCCTACGAAAACGGTGCACGCGGGGTCTGGTGCACACGGCCCCGGGGCCGTCCTCTGCTGGCCACGGCTCTAGCCGGCGCCTGCTCCCTAGGCTTCCTTCCTGCACATCCCATGTCTCACTTGGGCCCCCACCCCCCACCTGCTGTAACCTGGCCCCTGAAAAGCAGAGATCATGTCAATTCTAACCAAGAGATTGTATCAGCAGGCAGGCCCCGTGCCAAATGCTTTAACAGCTAACTTAAATCTCCAAAGCAGGTTCGATTAGTAGAGATAATGAAACAGATTTGGAGAAACAATGCATCCCAGGATACACAGGGGCTGGGTGGTACCCAAACCTTCACCTTAACCTTGACCCTACACAGGCCATTTGCTGCTGTCACTGCACCTGCCCAGCGTCCTCCCCTATCACCTCCTGTCTCTGCCCATCGCTGGGTCCCTGGGCACAGCCACAGGATGGCGGGTGGCCCTGGATGCTGTGGCAGCACAGGCCAACACTCCTCTCTGTGGTCTGGATGCTGGTGGAGCCGGAAACCCCCAGGCCGGTGGCCCCAGGGGGTGAGGGGGTGAGCTAGGCGTGCAGAGCCCGCCGGTCCCGAGAAGCCTCCACCCCACAGGCTCCCTCTGCGAGGTTTTTGTATCGCTCTTAAAAATCCATTGAAAATAAAAGGGAATATGCTTTGTTTCCCATAGAAATGCTATTCTTCAGATTTCTGACTGATCCATTCTTTACTAAGACCCAGGAATATTAGGTAGGACACCGCCCAAAGCAGCAAGTAGCCCTTCTGAGATTTCCTTGGCCACATCCATCTCCAAAGGAGAAAGGGAGAGGGGAGGGGAGGGGAGGGGAGGGGAGGGAAGAAGACAGAAAGGAGGAGGAGGAAAAAGCCTGGCTGGTTCCAAGCAGGAAGAGATAAAGGAGGCGAAGTCCAAGGTCCCACCGCCCACCTGCTGTCCCGTTTCCGCCTGCACCTGCTCTGCGGGCGGGAAGAGTCGGTGCCCGGTGCATGCCCCCAGTGCGGGGAGGGCAGCGTCCTCAGGTGCCCCCACTACAGTCAGCCCAGGACAGGATTAGTGGCTGGAGCCAGGGGGCGAGAGACGGGCAGCTGCAGGGTCACCCACACTGTCAGGGGCACGGGGACCCGACCTTGGGATGGCCGGTGCAGTTGCTTAACAGAGGCTGAGTCCCGGGCATGAGGGGACTCCCGGGTAGCACGTTGTTCAGAGCCATAGGCCTAGGCCCCACTTCTCCTTTCCCGCCCCCACCACGTTTTGCTATAAGATGTGTGTTAAACCTGAAAGATCTGGTTGTCAGGGAGGGTTCAGTAAACCTCTGCCTGTTCTTGGTCTTTAAATTTTTTAAAAAAGTTTTATTTAAGTAATCTCTACACCCAACGAGGGGCTCGAAGTCACGACCCTGAGATCAAGAGGCGCACGCTCTTCCGACCGAGCCAGCCGGGTGCCCTTGCATCTGCTTCTAGTCTGATGGGTCCCCAGATGGTGGGGGCAGGACAAGTGTGGACATGAGGTGGCCGAGAATGGCAGCGGCCGACCAGGTCAGTCGGGGTCTGAGAAGTACAGGTTCCGGGGCCCTGCCCCGGCGTTTCACTGGGTGGGGACGGGCCAAGCTGTCCCTCGAGAGTCCCGACAGGAAGCATCCTTTGAAGGGACTTTAATCAAAAGGAATTAGGTCAAGCCCTGGTTCTTGGGACTGGCACGGGGGCAGGATGGGGGACTGGAGCCCAAAGGGAGAGGTTCCTCCACGAACCGGAAGCCGAGAGAAGAGAGCTCGCAGAATTTAGTTAGAACATCAAGCAGAATGAGTCTTAGCGCTACGTGCCGTCGCCAAGAGGAAGAAACAGCCCAAGTGTCACAGCCGACAAGACACGGTCCAGCCGTACAACGGACGTTACCTTCCATGAAAAGAAAGGAGATTCTAACACGAGCCCCGACACGACTATTCAAGTGGAAGAAGACGGTCACAAAAAGTCACACACCGTGGGGCTCCAGAGCAGGCGCGATGGAGACGGAGAGCCGGGCAGCAGCTGCCGGCAGCAGGGCCACGGAGGGATGTCGAGTGACTGCCCAGAGGTCTCTTTTTGGGTAGAGTGTTTTGGAGCTAGGTGGAGGCGGTGCTCGCACAACCTTGCGAATGTACCAAATGTCACTAAATCAGGACGCTTAAAAAACGTGCCCATTGGAAAAGCCCATTAGGGGCTAAAATGCTGTGTCTGAGCCGGGCCGGCGGTCTGAAACGATGCCTTCGCTGCAAAGCTTGTACCCGCGGCGGCTTATTCTAGTTATAATCAGGACGAGACCACTCTAGGACAAAGGGGACCTGCGTGCAGTCAGGAGAAAGGCTTACGGACGCCTCAGGAGAAGCAGGCGGAGGAAGAAGCCGTAAACAGGGGGATGGAGGCGGCAGTGTCCGAGGTGCTGACCGAGAGCCCCGGGGCGCTGGGGCCCCGTTGTAGCCGCACACCCTGAATAGAGACACGCGTGGGGCCATCTTGGGGGCCGTTTTGGGCTCTAAAGACCCAACTCCAGCTCACTAAGCAAAAGGAGGAGCACACTGGGTACCCACGGTCAGGCCGAGGGAGGCCAGAGCTGGGCCCCTGAAGCCACGCGGACGCGGACACTCACACCTCCCAGCCTCCAGCCCGTCCAGCGGGACCAGCTGTATCCACACATGCACTTCTGTATGAGGTGGGAGTGCGATCGGGAAAGCGCCACACGCGTGTGACTGCAGCTTCTCGTTCCCATTTTACAGATGAGCAAATTAAGGCACAGCAGCGCGTGGGTCATTGGGGCCGCACAGCTGTCAGTCACCCAGACAGGTTGGCTCCGGGGTCTGGGCCGCACCCCTCCAGAACCACACTGGTCACGTGGGAGCAAAAGTTCTCCCCAAGAGGGTTCTTCCTACTAAATGATACGGAAACACGCAGCGACTGTGTGCCACCCCCATCTATGCAGCCTGGACACATCCACCCAAGTGTCTGATCTCACATCAAATCCGTGAGCGGGCAGCCTGGCCACCAGGGCCTGGGTCTGTAGGATCTAAGCCCACGCCTGAGTCGGGACTCGGGGACCAGGAGACACAGTCTGGGTCGTGCTGGTCAGGCCTCACTGGAGGACTGCCGTCTGCACCCCGCCCCGCCACACCCTGTCCCCAGGGCCCCTTGACGGGCCTCACGCAGCCTCATTCAGATTCTCTCTGACGCCCCGTCACTTGGGGTACCTTGAAGAATTTCCACAGAAACCTGGCATCCCAAGGTGGGGCAAACTATTTTCTAGTGACTTATATGCAAATCTGCCCCCTAATGAATATTCATGTCCTGGCAGAAGGGGGCCTGGTTCTCAAGGTACATTAAATCCCTCTGAAATCAAGAAATCCAAGCCAGATAGGAATCTGGTGAGCACTGTTCCCCTCAGGCCCCTGGACTCTGCTAGAGTCGGGCGACTTCCCCACATGGACAATTCTAGAAGCCTGCTTAGCCTTCCACCATCTGACCCCAGATCTCTTGCTATGGGGACCCTGGGTGATGGCTGAGGCTGGACATTTTGGTCTGACCTCCAATCCCTGTTCGGTTTCTGCGAGGCACAAAGCTCCCTCATGTGAACGATGGATGAGGCAGTAATTACCATCCGGCTCGCCCTACCTCTCCCTGAGAAGATCAGAGCAAATCTAAGACAGCTTTGCAAACTGTAAAGCGCTGTGCAAAATTTAAATATAAAACAAAGCTACAGAAGAGCTCTTCAAAACACATTTCTCTTCCTGAAGCTTCCTCTTTGCCAGATCCAATTTTGGCCCCAGGATCTCCTGCACCATTTGTTAACAAAACCAGCCTACCTTGAAAGCGACAGTCCATTAACTTCTCTTCTAACGCTGCTTCAAGACCTCAACACCGTGCAACTTACAATTGGGGAGGATGCACGGATGGCCTGTTAGTAGTGTGGACGCTGCCCCTTGATCTGGACACTAGGTTTCCATTAACCGCCTGCACAGCGCCTTTGCCGTTCATGTGTTGTTCTGAGTAAGCCCAAGTTCACCTAACACCCAAAGCACTGTCATAAGCCAAGGTTTTCCCATTCTGTAAATGAGCAAATAGTACTTGCATGTAACAAAAAGCAAAAGAAATAAAGATAAAGAGACAAGAGATTTAACTGGTTTCCATCCAGTTTCACATTGGTTTCAGCTGAGTACTCCCCCAAGGAGAATATTCGGTGCCTCTGTCGGGGAGAACCCCCCCCGCCCCCGCTCAATTTACTCAATTTACCTCCAATGTATCTTATCTGTAAAGTTCTGCCACAGACCATCCAGAAGGAGCACGCGAGGAGGAGCCGCGGGCCCAGGTGAGCCACCCCCGCTCGCTCACTGATAAATATGATGTTCGACGGGACAAGATGCAGCCCAGAGGGTGGTGGACACTGTCAGAGGCCAGCCCAGGCCAAGCTACACATCACCCAGTGATACCAAACGTCACCGACAACTGAAGAAGGCTGCACATTCCAGCTCCTACAGGGAACAGCGAGTGTAAACAGGATTTACAGTGACGACAAAAAAAAGGAAGGAAAAGGATCAAGTTGTGTTTACTGAGCAGAGTCCGGGGCGGCCTGGGGTTGGGGGCGTGGGTCCCTGTTCACAAGCAGCCAAGGCGACAGGCACGCCACCCAGATGGAGAGCATGGCAGACCCTCACCAGGGCAGACCCCTGACCTGTTGGGACAGCAGCCAGCCAGGTTGTCAAGGGACGACACCATGACCTTGGGAAGGCACTGTGACCTTGGGAAAATGCCGAGCTCGGACAGATGCAGGCTTTTTTTAAGTTTCTGCTTCCTCTCCTGCCAAATGCAAAGCTTGGCTCCAGGGCTTTTAAGTCCCTCCCCACTCTTGACAGAGCGGAAAGGAGGTCCTGGGCGCATCGCAAGTAGAACTCCAGGACATGCATCTGCCTGACGGCAGCCTGCAAAGCGCCACCAGAGTGTGCCAGGAAGGTCCAGGCTGATCCCTCTGCCCAGCCGTCCTGTGGGCCAGCTGCTCGCCTCTTGGAAAGAGGGGCCTCAAGTTACCCACTTTGGCCAGCGGGGCATATTAATCCCTCTTCCGACCTTGGGACCCTCGGGCCAGCCTGAACTGGGGAGGGCGATGTGCCTGACGGGCAACATGAACCGAAATGTCAGGGGAGGGCCGCCCCCTCGACCACATCAACCGCATGTCTGGAGAAGCCACATGACGGATGCTCAGGTCCTCAATAAAGACAGGGGAAGAGGAAGGTTCCGAGAGGCTAAACGGCTTGTCCAAAACGATGGGGTGGTGCCAAGCCCAGAAGGAAGGAAGATGGGGGAGGGGAGAGGGAGGGAGGGAAAGGAGACTGCACGTAAGTCCAGGTGCGGATGAGCGCAGACCTCCTCACCTGCCTGGGAGGACCAGCCGTCACTGTCTGGCCCAGGGACACCCCCACGGCCTCGCGCCTTTCCCCAAGGGACCCACGATGGACGCCCCATACAGGGGTAGCCAATCCACGGCCTGCCTGCCCACCTCGCAACTCAACTGTGGACTGGCCCGAAAGGATGAGCTGTTCCAAAGGCTTCTCAGGGCTGGAAGCTGGGAAATGCAAGGTGGCCGGGGGGCGGGTCCCGCTGAGGACTGCAGTGCATTGGCTGGAGGCCATTCCTGGGCCAGGTGCATGCAGGGTAAGCAGCAGAGGCAGGTGACAGGGCAGAAGCATGGTGGGAGGGGAGGGAGTAGAGGGGGNATCTCTCAGATCCTGGTTCTCAGGTCCTTTGCAACCCACTGTGCTTGGCCTGGATCCTTCTAATAATCCTTGTTTTCCCCCTCTTGGGCAAGTTTTTATTAAAAAATTTTTTTTAAATATTTACTTATTTTTCAGAGAGAGAGAGAGAGAGAGAGAGACAGGGTGAGAGCAGGGGAGGGGCAGAGAGAGAGGGAGACACACAATCTGAGGCAGGCTCCAGGCTCCGAGCTGTCAGCACAGAGCCCGACACGGGACTCGAACCCACGAGCTGTGAGATCCTGACCTGAGCCGGAGTCAGATGCTCAACTGACTGAGCCACCCAGGCGCCCCTCTCTTGAGCAAGTTTGAGTGCATATTTAATTGAATTTGATCTGTAAGAACTTTCTAGACACTGGCTCTATTCTTACAGACAAGTAAACTAAAGTCTAAGGAAATTAAGGTACGCAAAACACTCCTGGGTTCATAATTGAAATTCGTCTATACTTAGAAAAGACGAAAGTGCTAAGCGCTTCGCAGGGACATTTTCTGACCGGAGAATAATACACTCACTCTGCCCTTTCCAAGTGCAGTCCGCCCCATCAGCTTTAAACAATGAACTAACAAAGGGGTAAACTCAAGCCAGAGATAGGAAAATGTGGGAGTTTCTGATTAGATTGGTCCTTTGTAGTCTGAGCGGGTTTTAGCCAGAGACTGGGAGGCTCTGGAAATAAACGATGGGGGACTCTTCCTTTGCTCACACCTTTATCTCCAAACCCTCAAGTATGTTAAAAATGTCTCTTCTGTCCTCAGGCAGGAGGGGCGGGAGGGTTAACACACTAACACAGGAGGCTTTTGAAAAGGCAGGAGCAGTTCTGAGAGTAACTCCTTGCGGGGAGTGGCTTGGGTCTCTCATCCGTCCACATTCCCCAGACTGCACTTTGCTGGCCCATGACCTCACTCAGATTCAACTGCGCCCTTGACTTTACGAGGGGGCACCAACGTGAGATATTTTCAGGCAGAGGTTTTGAACGAGGCTGAGCACGGTCTCAGGCTGGACGCATGGCTTCGGGGCTGCCCTCTCCCTACTACTGACCCCTTCTGACCCTGCAAGGTCAGCCCCTGCCCCAGGGGGTGTCCGTGCAGACTTCGGCAGGTGCAGAATCAGGTGCAGAATGGGTGCCTTTAGGTCATCTGGCCAGAGGCAGTCCAAGCAGTGCTGGGTGTCACGGCGTGGAGGGCGTGGGGCTTAGCTGCTCTGTCACAAGGACATCTGAAAGGGGACCTCCCAACGTACACACTGCAGCCGGACTCAAACCTCAAAACTAACCACTTAGTGGTAGCCAGGGGATGGGGGCAGGGGGCGATGGGAACAATTACTTACTGGGTACAGGCTCTTCTCCGGGGTGATGAAAACATTGGAAACCAGAGAGAGGCGGTGGCTACACAACACGGGAAGGCACTAGATGCCAGGAAACTGTGCACTTCAAAATGGTTAATTGAGGGGTGCCTGGGCGGCTCAGGTGGTGATCCTAGGACCATGGGATGGAGACCCGCGTCGGGGTCTGCACTGAGCGTGCTTAAGCCTGCTTAAGATTTTCTTTCTCTCTCTCTCTCTCTCTCCACCCCCTTAGTTGCCGTGTGCACATGTGTGCGTGCACTCTTGCTCTCTAAAATTGGAAAAATAAAGAGAGGCGCCTGGGGGGCTCAGTTGGTTAAGCATCCAACTTTAGCTCAGGTCATGGTCTCACAGACTGTGGGTTCGAGCCCCACGTCGGGCTGTGCTAGAGCCTGGAGCCTGCTTCAGATTTTCTGTCTCCCTCCCTTTCTGTCCCTCCCCTGATCGCGTTCTGTCTCTCTCTCAAAAATAGATAACCATCAAAAAATTTTTTTCAATAATCAATCAATCAAATAAAATAAGTAACTGGATATAATGTGAATTTCACTTCAAAACAAAACCAAACAAAACACTCCCAAACCCTACACAATCAGAAAAGTCTGGAGATGCCCAGCCTGAAAAGTAGCCCCTAGAAAGAATTAGTAGGTGATTCTGACGTGGTCCAGACAGACTGTGCCGGGCCAGAGTCAGCTCTACAGAGAGGAGGAATCCAGGTAGCTCACTGGTAGCTTCCTTTAAGATCAAGTCATTCCTGAATTGTATCCTTGACTTTCAAGCAAATCTACAGTTCTAAAAGAAAAATGTGATCACCTGTTTATTTTTACTCTAAAAATTAAGCTCTGGGGCTCACGTTTGTGGCTTGTGACTTGTTTCCACTGGCCGGCACTGACTCGGAGGTCCCTGCCCACGTGAGCCAGGCACCCTCCCAGGACCCAGGTAGAGGGGGGCCCCCGGGCAAGGAAGGAGTGGTTGAGGCCACACAACGCGGGCTCCAGGATTGGGATTCTCTACTTCCTAATAACTCTCTGAACTTGAACTTGAATGAGGTTACTCCCTTGAGCCTCATCTCTCATCTGTAAAATGGGCAGCACAAAAGCGTAGCAGGGTAGATAAAGCTTGTGGAGGGTGGTTGGCAGAAGCCTTCCCAGGCACTGGCTGAAGCGTGGGAACGAGCCTCGGTCTCCCCTCTGGGGGAGGAACTGAGCTCAGCCCTGGGCTGGCACACTCCCTGAGATGCAGGGCCAAGTTCTAGTACTTGCCGGTGACGCGGTCATTCACATTGGCCTTAAAGCGACGAGAACCAGAGTCAGGGCTCTCACTCCTGCTCCCTCCCATGGTCCGTCGTGCTGAGAGGCAAACATTAAAGCAGGTGCTTTAAGAACCTGTTTCTGGGGGTGTGACAAGGAGCTCAGCAACAGGTTAAGACTCTAACTCGGAGTCGCAGGGATCACGTGCAAATCACAAAATCAGGCACCGGCAAAACTCTGGACGAACACACTGACCCTGGGAGGCCCCACCTGACAATGAACTTGAGATAAACCAGACCTTGAATATTAAGATGCACAGAGAAACTGCATTTATGCTGGGGGGGGTGGGGGAGGAAGGCACAAAAACTGGCCACACGTGTTAAGATCCACCTCCCCCCACCCCGTTATTTATTTATTTATTTTTACCACAGCCAGCAGATGGTCTCTTTAAATGCTGTAGGACATATCCACTACCACTGAATTTCAACCCCAAAACAAGCAAGGGGGACCCTCCCCCTCCAGGCTCCTAGGAGCCCGTTATGCCAAGATGGAGACAGGAGGCACGAGTCTGGCTCATGTCTAGAAGGAAGGCGCTGGCCCCCCCCCCTGCCTTCCTCTTCGCGGGCATCTTGCTCCCCGGGGAACCCTGGTTCGGTGCCAGGACTTGCAAGCTGCATAAATACCACTCAGGCTGCCGCTGGTGCAGGACAGGGGTCCCAGGCAGGGGCTCCCACTAACTTCCTGCTGCTTACTTAGGAGGCGGTGGCCCGCGCTTGCCAAGCTAACCCCCCATCCAACCCCAGAGGCGAGACCAGGCGCGGGTCGGACAGGGAGCCGTGTTGTACAGCCCGCCGCTGTCTATCAAGTTTATCTAGAGAAGAAAACCGAGCTGCATGTTTGCTGGTTGATTTCAGAAACCCTGGCATTCTGGCCAGTGCCAGGCCAGAAGAATGCTCGGAATCTGGACGCCTTTCACTGGGTTTCGCTGCAATCCAAACAGACCACAGCCTCCAGGGCAAGGGGCTGTACTTATAAGGCAAGGGTAGAAGTATTTTAAGTCCTGAGATCTTAGTGTTGGGGGGGGACTGACCCAGGGGTCAGAAGGCTCCTAAATTCCTCACGTCACTATTAAAAGCCCCCAGGGCGTAACCTGCAGGCATCCCAAACATTCTTTCCGTCCTAAAGCAGAGACAGGGATAGGAGACCTGATCTAGAAGGTCGGGGAATAAGAATGTTGGAACAAATTCCCATCATCCATCCCCCTCCCCAGCTGAACAGAGGATACAGAAGGCTTAAGGGAAACCTGGACTGAGTCAAGCAGCTGTCCGCTTTCTTTGGAAGGGCTTTTATTACTCAAACATGATCTGGAAGGGAGCAGGCCCCCAAGCTGTTCCTTACAACTCCCCTCTCCCGCCCACGGTGCGCAGAGGCCCCGTGTAATTCTAGCTGATCCTTTCCCCTGGGGAGGACACACGTGCGGTTTTCAAACACAGGAAGGCCGCACCGCGTGGTGTGGACGACCCCGCCAAGGGGACTCTTCCACTGCTGGCCGAGGGAGTAAGAACCACGAGCCGCTGAGACCCCACTTCGGAGCGGGATCACGTGGGGACTCGACTCCTCCCAGGAGCAGGGAGTTATGTACAGACGTTAACAGTCACGACACAGTGTACGCCTGAAACCAATGAAGGAACACTGTAGGTCAAGTGCACCTTCGATAGTAAAAGTCAAAAAAGAGAAAAGGCAAGAAAGTACCCGAGGACAGCGTCCACTCGTCCTCGCTGCGGGATGCCGCCCCTGCTCGGGAACACGGGCGATGCCTCCTTCTGATGTTCTGCCAACGCGTTCCCGGGACAAATGCCTTCCCAGGGCTCCCCAGTGGGTGACCCGTAAGCGCGGCCACATGGCGCCATCTCAACCTGCACCTCGTCACGGGTGGCCATTGTCTGGGAGCTCATCACTCTTCGGTTTTAAGAGTAACTCCTTTGTGCATACACAGAAGGACGGCCCACCTGGGCTCTGCCCACCTGGCTTCTGGGTAGAGCAGAATGTTCCATCGGCCACACCAGAAAGGGACGTCACCGGTGCTGGGCACACCGGTGCCACCTGACCTTCCCGTATTGGGGACACTGAGAGCTGAGGAGGTGGTGAAGACAGCCCCGAGGGAAATGTCTGCAGTGCTGCAAACGGCCAAGAAGCTTCCAGAAGCGACTCCCCGCTCCGGGGCAGCTCTGCAGGCGCGTGGGGCCATCTCCCCACATGCTGGCCACGACACCACACGGCCCCCACGAAGCAGGCCCGGGCGGCCACTCGCCCCCACACCTTGCTGGTGTGGCTTACCTGCGACGGGCCACGGGCTTCCCGACGTCAGAGCAGAAGCCCCGGGAACCGGCCTTCCGTCCCGAGGAGGGAGGTGCTGCAAGACACAAGGGGAACCGAGGACTCAGGGCGTCGGTTCAGCCGGACTCTTCGGGGTCAGAGTCCCCTCCCTGTGCTGTGGGGATGTTGGGGATGCTGTGCCAGGCCATCAGGATGCCCTGCCCATCCCCGTGGCGTTGGGGCCCCAGCCTGGCACTGCGCCGCTGCAGACCCTCCCCAGAGAGCCGCCCCCTCCCTAC
>NW_027527429.1:5274409-5283945 GCF_008692635.1 Crocuta crocuta
TCCCCGGGAAGCCGCCCCCACCCTACTCCCCCCTGCTGCCAGGCCTGCAGGGCCTCCCCAGGCTTGGAGCTCCTTAGGGTCGCGCTGGGCTTCCCTAGACCCCTGCGGCCCCTCTGTGCGCCACCCCAATAAACGTCTCGCACAAAGACCCGTGTCAGCGTGGGCCTCCCGGGCAGCCCGGCCTGTCGTCATTTCCCCCAGCGCCGTGTCTGCCTCACCCGCCCCTGCCTCTGCTGCAGAGCCCGGCAGGCGTGGTTCAACACAAGAGCCTTATCGGCGGGAGCCCGGACACAGGCCCGCCGCCTGGCCCGCAGTGGCTCTCCCTGCTCACACACCACGCAGCGTGGCTCGGGAGCTGCTTCGGATCCCACCCCACTAACGCCACACTCCGGAGCCCACGGCCGTGAAGGAGTCCATAAGCGGGGATGACGGGACACAGCGGCGGGACTGAAGGTCACCACCGCGTGACCCCCTCGTAGCCACGGCAGTCCTGGCCCGCGCTCTGGACAGGAGTACCGGCCGCTCTGGGGCATTCTGGAGCCTCCCGTCGTGAAATGTGAGGCTGAAGTTTCATTCTGGAGACCCTCCTGAAATCGAGGCCGCCTGGCCTGAGACATTCTGCCCCTGCACGCCCCCCACCCCCACCAAGGAGATCAGCCCAGTACAGACCCTCTTGCGTGTAAATCTTTCACATGCAATGAAAAGGGGTGTCGTGAAGAATCATTCCCTGGGATGCTGGGGCGGGGGGCGTTGTCTGCCCTCCCAACCCCCCGCTTGGGGTTTCAACAGTAAAACAAACTCCAGACGTACAGGAGGCGTGGACACAGGGGAAGGAACCAACCCGAAGCAAAGAGACAATCCGGCACATGCACGGCTAACCCCGAGGTAGACAGAACTTCTAAAGCTGAAGCCATGAGCGAAATCACGGGGCAAAGGGGAGACGGCTCAATCCAAGTCAAGGAACATCGAGAAAAGGCACCAACGTGAGAAAATGTAGGGAAACGCGACAAAAAATTTAGATCCTGAGGAGTCAGGAGAATGTGGGGGGTGGGGCCGGGTAACAGGCGGACGCTGTCCAGCCTGCAGCTCGGTTTCGGATGCCTGTGCCCCGCTACCCACGGGGCCAAGGAAGACTCAAGGGACTCTGCGAATACGCGCCAGGGTGCTTGCGGTCCTCGGAAGACGGATGTCAGAGACCGCATCACGTCAAAGGGGGGAAACATGCTCAAGAGGCCGAGGAAGGACAGGAGGCAGTGACAGTGTTCACAGAAGGGGGCTTCTGCTTCTTCGGACTTCTCTAATCTCGCCCATCTGTTGGACGGTGAGGAGCACGCATCTCCCACTGTGAAAAGTCCCTCCTCCCAAGTCACGATACCGGCCTGTGTAAGAACTGGGGGCCCTTTCCCATCCCCCAAACGCTCAAGTCTCGGCTGGGGTCATTCTGACTGGTGCCAGCTCCGGGGGCCTCGTTCCCCGGCTCTGGTCCATATGCGGGTGGGGGGGGTGCCGGTGAGACCTCCACATGGTCCCCGCCTCGGCCTCCCACACCCCTGCTGCGGCTCACCCGGCCCCGGGGCTGCCCAGAGCCCATCTCACAGGCACAAAATAAATGTTTGCTGAGGGACTGCAGGCGGCTGCCCTGTCTTAACTCCAAACCGTTGCCAGGATTTTTCTTCATGAAGAGATTTCCACAACACTCTTCGCGGCTGCTTTACGGGCTGAGTCACTTAGCATTCGGGGTAAGGACCTTGCAGGCTCTCTGGGCTTTCCATTCACTCTTTCCAGAGGATTATTTAGGGAGAGAGCTGTCACTTACAGACCCATGGCCCGGAAGCTGAGTTGTCCTGCATCACATGCTCTCTGGCAGGAACCCCGGACAGTGGGGGTGGCTGGGTCAACCCCTACCTTCCACCTAATATGGGAGGACCCAATGTCTTCCAGCAAGCTGACTCAGAACTGTCTAGGCTGGACGGTGGGCAGGTACTGTTGTGCATGCGTGCACACACACACACACACACACACACACGGAACCCCCCCGGCAATTCGGTGTTGGCAGTGCGGGGAGGAAGGGGGTCTGGCTGTGAATGATCCTGCCAGTGAGGTCCAGGGTGGACGGATTAGGTGGACAGTACCTGCTGGCCCCTCTCCAACTCCCTGGCTCCAACCACATCTCCAAAAGCCCTAGGTTTCCGCACAAAGACCAGCTTTCCTGGAGGAGAGCTGGTGTGATATTTGAGCCAAGCTCTGCTCTCCCCAGGAAGTGGCCATATGCCCGTGGGTCTCCCCAGTCCCCACGGCCCCCAGGAGGAACCACAGGACTTAAGGCATGTTCATCAAGTCGGCATCGAGTCCTGAAGCCTGGAAGATGCCTAACTCCCTGATTTTATTTCAAGAAACATCAGTGCTGTTGTTGGACAAAATTAAGGGAAATCTCCAAGAACCACCAAGCTGTCAAAAAGCAAAGCAGAGAACACAAGCTTCTGTTGATTTGGGGAGTCCCCAAACACAAGTGTCTTTGCCCTCAGTCCAATGTCCCCTGTGCACCTGTCAGTAGCTGTTTTAACAGCTTACAGTGTCAGCTGAAGACACAACTACAGAGGGTTTACCCTCCTTGAAAAGGTCTGGAGGGCTGGGTGTGTAAATAGTAAGAGGCTTGTGACATTTAGATGGGAAACTATACTCATACAAACACAGAAGTGACAGCTTTGTCCTACATTCTCACCCCAGGACAGTCACCAGCAAGAACTCAGCCAGGCCTTCCATTTCCCCTGCTGTAAGATGCGAACTTTCTCCCCTCGCCGCGCAAATTCCTATGATGGAATCTTGCCCTAACCCCCAGGGCCTCAGAATGGGACCTTATTTGGAAATAGGGGCTTTACTGAGGTAATGGCGATTAAAAGGAGGTCCTAAGGATGGGCCCTGAGCCCGTCTGACTTTACAAAGGGGGACATTTGGAGGCGTGCACACACAGCAGGTGAAGACAGGGGCAGAGACTGGGGATGTGTCCGCAAGCCAAGGAACGTCAAGGATGGCCAGCAAATCACCAGAAGCAGAGGAAAACCAGGGAGCAGATGCTCCCTCACCCCCTCGGAAAGAACCAGTACTGCCGATGCTCGATCTCAGACTTCTAACCTCCAGACCCGAGAGGCCACCCACCGTGGCCTCTGCTAGGGCAGCCCTCGGGGATCGCTGCGAGATGGGAAAGAAGTTCCCATGATCCCTCCCGCCTGTCCCAGGGGCTGCTGTGGGAATGACAGAGCTTCTAAGGTTTCCAAGCCACCAGGATGGACGCGTACGGTCCATCAGCGGGAGGGACCCGCACACCCCGGGCCTGCCGGTCTCTGGAGTGGCTCTCCCTCGCACCACCTCTGTCCTAAAAGGGTAGAAGTGGTGGAACAAGAGTAGAAAGCAGAACCAGATACGTCCTTGCCCCTCATCAGAGGCCAACGCTGGCCCAAGGCGAATCCGGTACTTCATCTGCCCTTGTCTGCCCCATGAACAAAGCATGTGTTTGTATTTTTGAACAGTTTGGGAGGAATAAACAAGAATATTTCGTGATACGAGTATTCTATGAAATTCAAATGGCAGGGTCTGTAAGTCAGGTTGTAGTGAACCTTGAGCCACGCCCATGGGTTCACACTCTAGTTCTTCTGTGTGTCCAGGACCCAGCGGCCGGGCCAGAGACCTGTGGCACACGAAGCAGGAAATACTCACCGTCTGACCTTCTACAGGGAAAGTCGGCCGACCCCGTTTCTCTACCAGCCCTCCTTACGCAATGGGGCAAAGGGCCAAGCCGTGGTTGGCTCAAGCCAAAGGAAAGTGGGCATGTATCCACAGGTGCCTGGCTGAATGCCAGACGTGCTGGCCAAGATGGCAGGCAGGATGAGACGTGGCAACAAAGGAGGGAAAGAAAACAATAGGCGTTGTGGCCAGAAACACAGAGAGAACGGGCCCAAAAGGCAAACTTCATTGATTCAAAATTGCTAACTAGACCTACCTCTGCCTCATTAAGGGAGGCACTCGGACCTCCCTCCGTCAGTGGGGACCCCCACTCTGCCCCCAAGTGCAACACCATTAGTCTCTATGCAAGTGACCCTCAAGACAAAAAGGGATCGCATGGTTGGCCATGGACTTCACCCCAGCCTTTTGGTTATGGAAGAAAAGCATTCCACTCCAAGATAAGCAATCTGAAAACAGCACTTTGCTAACGGGCAAAGGCCTTTGTATTTAATGTTATCAAAATCAATACTCTTAACACTGTTAACTGACAACGTATTTAGGCTGGTGGTGGATGACAGAGCCAAGTGAAAGTGTCTGAGATCTCACCTGGCGTACATGGTGACCTTTTCTTACACAGAATGGGGACCTGGCTCACTTACCTTTCCCATAATTACACAACATTTCAAACCTTACAGAGCATGTGATAAGCAATATCCTTTCCTCTCTCCTGGATTAATCCTGTATTGAAAATTAAGCACAAATGGGGCCCCTGGGTGGCTCAGTTGGTTAGGTGCCTGAATTGGGCTCAGGTCGTGATCTCACAGTTTGTGAGTTCGAGCCCCGCGTCAGGCTCTGTGCTGACAGCTCAGAGCCTGGAGCCTGCTTTGGATTCTGTGTCTCCCTCTCTCTCTGCCCCCTCCCCTGCTCATGCTCTGTGTCTCTTGCTCCCAAAAATAAACATAAAAAATTAAAAAAAAAAAAAAACAGAAAATTATGCACAAAGGGACAAGGGTTTATTGAGACAGGCAATTGGACACCCACGGTGGTTTATTTACGGGTCCATCTGCTCACTCTCCACGACTGTGGGTTCCACTGGGGCACCTTACATGGGAAAGAGTCCGTGGTCAGTCACCACGTGCGGATGGCTGATGTTAATGACTGTCCTTCCTCCCGGGGGGGAGGCTTCTGTGTGTGTGTGTGACAGAGGCACTGTGTCCCCGGTCTCAGACACGTGCNCTTTCTGTATTTAATTCTATTTAATGATCACACAAAACAAGTGGTCAAGCGTCCACAAGTGCAGTTTCCACAACGATCAAGTGGAGTATTTCGCAGAGGCTCGATTAAGGCGAAGAGCTTGAGCATGGGCTGCCAAATTTGACGGCGTTAAGCATTTGAGGAAAAATAAGAAAACTGGACTCAGGCTGCTTCGCCGGCGTCTTTGTGCTGTTCTGTGACTTTGAGCTGGAAATCAGGCAGGTGTGCTGTGGTTCATGCCAGACTCAGCCCTTAAACTCAGAGAAGACTTTCACCCAATGGAAGATGCATACACATGGCTTTTTGCATTAAGAAAAAAAAAAAAAAAGGGAAGCTACTCTTCTTCCAGGCTTGACCAACCTTTCCACCTTGCGGGGTGGTTACCTGAGGGCGCTGGCGATCTGCCCGGCTCGTGACCCTGGGCTCCGGAAGTTTAAGTCCAGTGTCGGGACAACGAAGGTAAGTTCCCCAGGGTAGCGCCCTGGG
This sequence comes from Crocuta crocuta, assembly GCF_008692635.1. Taxonomy (NCBI): domain Eukaryota; kingdom Metazoa; phylum Chordata; class Mammalia; order Carnivora; family Hyaenidae; genus Crocuta; species Crocuta crocuta. The sequence continues at coordinate 5,279,870 of NW_027527429.1, forward strand.
CTTCTGATTCTGCCCCCCGAAGCTTTCCCTAAGAATAAATGGGAGATGGGCTCCACGCAGGGGACGGCGTCTGGGCGCGGCTGCGTAGATGCAGGACTTCCGAGGGTCACATTTCAGCTCGGCCCTTCACCACTCAACGGCCTTGGTGGAATGGCCTAACTTGAGTCTGGGCCTCAGTTTCCTCAAGCGTAAAATGGGGCTCTCCTGGCCATACAAGAATCTATACGATTAGACTTCTCTTTTTCCTCTTTGGAACGTGAAAGACCAGACACTTAGTGTCGACTACAGAGGAGAAACCACAAAAACGCCTGGGGAATAAATGGTTGAGAAGCTAACCTTGAACATTTGCCGTCAAGCGACGGTTCTCTTAACAGCCCGGGTCGGGCTCGCCGGAGGCCCCCCTAAAACAGACTGCTGGGCCCCCCAGGTGACGGCGATGCGACTGGTCCCTGGAACAGACTTCGAGAACCACGGGTACAAAGCGTGCTGGTTGATACCATACTTTCCCATTCAGCCTCTTGCCTGGTTCCCACAGTGACGCCGTGAGGTGGGCAAGGCACGGGCTGTTGTGCCCATTTCCGAGATGGGAGAACAAAGACTGGACACTTTCAATGGCCAACCCAAGGTCAAGTGGTGGAGAGCGGGGGTGGCGAGGCACGGAGCCAGGCCAGCACCGGTGACGGAGCCACAGAATCATGGTCAAACGCAAAGCCAACAGAGGAGGGCAAAGCAGCTGCAGGAAGACTGAGGTCTCCAAGTGAGGGAGTAAGATAAACAACAACAAATCCTCCCAAGGCTTTTGAGGTAGGAAGACATCAAATATCCCACTTGAACCAGGCGAAGGGAGTTCAGGTGCGAGTCCTGGGCGAGGGTGGGGAGTCCAGAGCCTCCCCAGCAATGTGGGGGAGGCTGCTGTGTCGAAGACTCAGACGCTGTCAGATACAGAATGGGGACTCGAGTCCTGGCTCTCCCGGAATGCTGTGACCACAGGAATTCGCACCCCTTTTCTTCAGCGGTGGGCAGAGTGGGGAACCACTGGCTCAGGCTAACCCCGCAGCTCCCTCCTCCCTCGGGGCGCCCCCCCCCCCCCCCATGGCAGGGGACAGCCCAGGGCCACCAGCCATCTGACCCCATGGATTCTCCTTCCTGGGGTCCAATCTTCACCCTGGCAACCTGTCACCTCAGCAACAGTGAAAGAGGCAAGAAGGAAGAAATGTAGCTGGAGCCCCCCGGGGTCGGCTTTTCCAATGGATTCCAGTCCCCTTCCACGCCTGACTCATCCCAGACTAAGGGCCTCGAGAGCCCCCTCCCCTATTCAGCTCAGTAAAGGAGTTTGGGGGGCCTCCGCCAGCCTCACAGCTGGGGCTGTAACACCCACAGTTTGGAAGGCCCTGCCAGAGCGGCTGAACAAAGGGCAGAGTACTTACAAAGACCACTCAACAATTCTTAATTCGTTACATTTGACTCTGTATCACAGGTCACTCCCCTCCCCAGATAACAAGCCATATCCGCAAAGCATATATAGAAACTGGGTCAGTGACAGAATCACCGCGATAAAGGTTTCCTGATGCGCGAGACCTGAATAACGTTACAAGGGGCCCACTCTGTATTTTTAAATATTTATCCACAATGAATCTGCAGTTTCAAAATCTCTTTGTTGAGATAAGCACAATGTTATCCAGAAATGCAAAGCAGTCCCCAAACTCAGGGAATATCCTACTTTTAAAACTTTTAAAAAATGCAATCTTCAAAAAAAAAAAAAAAACACATTAAGAAAACCCTGGAAACTTGGAAAAGCCACCGGAGCCGTGTGCACCGAGGGAAAAGTTTGCCTTGGTGGCGGCAAAGGCGGGTGGCCACCATCCCCCTGACCATCAGCAAGGCTGGAGGGCACAGCTGTGTGGAATGTCACCCCCCCGTCCGTCCCCCCAACTCCCAGCTACAGGGTGACCCGTGTGGAAGCGGGTCAGAACACAGCAGTCCTGGGGGTTCTTAGGGGACACGAAAGGTGGGTTCTGACTGCCACCTCACCCTTCCCGACAAAGCTGCCTGCGGCTGTACGGTCGGCATCTCCGCCCATCCGCGCTCCGGACACGAAGCTGGCCTTCGTCATAAGCAACCGCCAATTAAACACGAAAGGTAAACACGACTATAAACGTGGCTCCGGCTTCGGTGTGGCTGCCGCTGGTTCGGGTTTGGGGGACATGATGAGCATAGAGGGTCAGCGGGCCACTCTGTCGTCTCACAACCCCCCACTGGGCCTCCGCTTCTCGTAAAGCACAGCGGGTAAGAAACCGGAGTGCTGATTCCGGGGCTGGAAGGAGGAGAGAGCAGGCAGGGAAATTAGAGGCTGGAAACGGGAGACACGAGATACAAAGCGCTCATCCGAGCACAGGACGAGGTGAAGCCTCCTAGAAGGCGAAGGGGCTGCTGGGGCGCAGAGAAGGCGGCACCCAGCGGGTCTCAAAACGCCCCGCACGCGGCGCAGAAGTCCATCTGCAGGTGCGTGGCCGGCGAGCTCCGCGCGCCCTCATTCCCACACATCTGAGCGCTCGCTGATGATGCTCGGAACCCCTCCTGACACACTGATGGCCCACGGTCACGAGGCCAGACCTCGCTGCTGTCTCAGCTCTTGCTGGAGGGAGCGAAATGTCTATCTCCTGTCCCCAGGGAACAGCTGCCACGTCGGGACTTGACGAGGGCCACACGGCTTTGGATCCGCTGCCCCCTCGCTGTGCTGAAAAGATGCTCTCCAAATGGGCAGGTGCAATGGCTGACGCTGCCCCCATCACAGCACCCAGGCCTCCGTCGTCACTCAGCCTGTGGGGACACAGTCCCGGGGCAGCCCTGGGGTCAGCGCCCCAGCCTCCTGTCCTCCAGAGGGACGGTCCCATGGCATAGTCACATGGTTCCTCAGGATGCTCCCCAACATGAAGGAGCCCCAGCATCGCGGTGCCCATGAGCTCAGAAACTCACTTGCACTTGCTCAGCCCCGCACTTATCTCACACTCCTGGCTCCCCACTACCTGTCGCTGAGTCCTGACCTCTGGCTCTGCATTCGGGGGTCCCAAACCAGAACAGATGGCAAATGTGAAAGAGATACCCAGCCCGTTCCACTCATAAGATACATTTATACAAGGCTAAACTGGAGAAAAGCAAGGGGTGGTCACACTCCAACTGACCTTTAATATGAAAATAAATGCGCTGTGGCTCACGTCCAGGCTGGAGGCCAAGGCCATCAGAGCTCATGGCTCCCATGGAGTTCCCGACACTAAGCTGGGCCTGGGTCCTGGTTCAGGCCCCGTGGCCCTGGTCCACTTCAGCAGGGATGCCCACCCCAGCCTTCCGGAAGCACCATGAGCGGTGCATTCAGGGCTCTGCTCAAATGTCACTTCCTCAACACCCCCATGAACTTGGTGGCCTAAAGCACCATCTCGTTGGCTTTCAGTCTGGGAGCCAGAAATCTGCAACCAGCCCTCAAGTCGGGGTAACGGCAGGTTCGATTCCTTCTGGAGGCTCTAAGGAGAGATCTGTCTCCGCACCTTCCCTGGCTTCCAGTGGCCTCTGTGTCCCTGGCTTGTGGCCCCTCGTCCATCTTCAAAGCCCACCACCCGGACCTCTGTCTCGGTCATCACAAGGCCTTCTTGTCTGAGATCAGACCCCTTTGCCTCTCTCTTAAAATGACACTTGTCACTACATTATGTTTAGAATGATCCAAGGCAATCTCTCGTCTAATTAATCAGATCTGCAAAGTCCGTTTTGCCATAAAGTAACCCTCACAGGTTCTAGGATTAGGATGGGAGGGTCTGGGGGGCTGCTGCTCAGCCTCCACGTGTCCGGCCGCACCAGCACACCTTCACTCCCCGACCCCTCGGCTGGCTTCACTGATCACTCCTGACATTCTTTCTTGATTGTTTTGTTTATTTCCTTTCTCTTCGACCAGCAGAAAACGTTCCGTGAAGGCAGGGACTTCATCCTGTTCAGCTGGAACCCCCCGGGACACAGCTGGCACTCGCTGGGCGCCCCAGAAGCCCCTGGAGGCATCGGCATCGTGTCTGTAATGAGCTAACCGGCTG
>NW_027527429.1:5284348-5293800 GCF_008692635.1 Crocuta crocuta
TGGCGGCAGGAGCCAGCCAGTCTCCTCACTGCCCTGTCGCCGGCCTGGGACCTGCACCTGGCCTGGGAGATGGTCCATTACGGGGACCTGTTGCCTGATTGTGAAAGAAAGTCCTGTCCCCCCCCGACCCCCCCGTGGCTGCGATGATCTGCAGTTTGATGTGGGAGCAGCTCATCACCCGCCTCCCAGGGGGTCCCGGCTGCCCTGATCCCCCACAAACCTACCTTCCTCCTTCCCGCTGCCTCACCTGCATCCCCGCCTCCTGAACACCAGGTGCCCTGCTCGCCCGGCCACCTGCCCACGCGAAGCCGGCTTTCCCGGGCCATCAAGGCTCTCCCCGGTTCGGCCCCGCCCCACCTCCAGCCTCCTTAGCGCCCACCGCCCACTCCTTTCACTGACCAGCGCAGCTGCCTGACCCTAAAACTCCTATGCACACAGCCTGCCTCCTCTAGGGAAGGCCTCCCCAGGCCCCTTCCTGCCCGTGCCAAAAACCGACCGGAGGTCAGCCCCTACCCGTCCTCCCACAAAGCCCGTCACCAGCTCTTGGTGACACTCCCTACCCACCACTTCCAGGCCTCCCGCACCCCACCCGCGAGCTCCTCCCGTCCCCCGGGGGTGAGTCTCTGAGCACTGAGGCTCTCCAGTGCCCTCCGGTTCCTGGGCCTTCCGCCAGGCTGATGGGACTCTGCGTTTACGAGCTGCCTGCCGCGGGCCAGGCTGTGAGCCCTGAGGCGTCCGTGTGACTGTCAGCCTCAGCTCAGTGCTGACAGCGGCCAGCCCTGGGCCCGCTTGAGGATGAAGCAAAGAAGCCACACGTGTGTCCCCAAGTGCCACAAGCCAGGCAGCCACAAGCGGGCGATGCCCCCTCCCTACCTGGGAGAGAGGCCCAGGTACCACGAGAGACCAAGGGCCAGGATTGCAAAGAACAGCCAGGGCTCAGTGGGCATTGGATCTTCAGAGACCCCCCATTACATCTGACCTTCGAAAACATGGCAAATAATTTTATTGGTGGAAGTTTGTCCCAAAGGGTCAAATACACCTGGATGTCATGCATTTTTACTTGCTAATCCTAGACCCTACAGGGGTGGGGGGGTGACGGGGTGGCCAGCAGGCTGTGCCAGATGGGGCTTCCCAAGAAGGCTCACCTCAAGGGGGGGGGGGGGGAGGGGCCTCACAGGGAGGAGGAGGGCGATCGGCAGCCAATCCCCAATCCAGCCAATCCCACCGCGTCCACTCCTCCCAGACTTCACGAACAAAGAAGTAAACTCCCAGATAGTAACTTCCCCCAAAAGAACTTTTTTAAACGAGAAAATAATTCTTGCTGGCTGGAGAGAAGTGTTGTTGCACTGATATTTTTCCATTCCCGCATCATCTGCAAGAAACTCACAAACATCCAGCCACCCTCCGACAACAAAGATCGCCATGGAAACAGATCACCTCCATCCTGAAAATCATGACTTCACCTCGCATTCCACCAGAAACCGACTACAGATTGTTACCAGAAAAATCCTTGTGCAAACACACACCAGCCAACTGCCACTGAATGGCAGGAAATGTAGCCGCTTTTTCTAATTTTAACTTTCTCTAGGAATGTTCTTGTTCTAAACACGCGGGGCACATTCTCCCCAGCCCCACATTCCTTCAGTGGAGCAATCACCTCCGGCCTGCAGAGCAAAATGAGGGTTTAGAGTTGCCGGAAGGGGAGGGGGGAGGCGCGCCGAGCCCCAGGCCCAGCACTGACTCCTGGAGAAATTTCTCCAACGTGACAGAGACCGACAGGAGCTCCTTGGACAGGAAAGTACTCGCAGACCAGGAGCCTAATTACACAGGCACAGCCATGGCCCCAACACCGGACCACAGGCCAGAAACGGAACCCTCCAAAGAGATTCTGCAGATTATCCCCTTGGGAGAGGACTTAGAATGTATGTCACTGGGACTGTCACAGCCCTGTGGTCCAGTGACAAACTGAGAAGCGACGTTTGCAACACTCAAAGCCAAGAAAGTTTCATTTTCCAGGAAAATTCAAAGAAATCCTGCAATCCGGGCAGGAAAATTGGTTAAAAACCCTGAAAGGGCCCTTCACCTTGGAAGAAACCAGAAGAGCCGATGAACATTAGTATATAGCTAGAGCCAAGAAAGCATAAATTAAAGCAAATCAGCTACCGTCTCCCTTCCAACAGACCCCCTCCCGAAATGGAAAGTCAGACAACATGGAGCAATGGTGGGGGCTGTGGAGCAAACCGAATGCTCCAGAACAGTGCCTGTGGGAAGTGACACTGGACACCCACCAACCCCTTGCTAGACGGCTCCCCAAGATGGGCACCTGCATGCAGGCTGTAACCATGCTCTGGTCCTGGCAAGTCAAGTAAACTGAGGTATTAACATACAGTGGAAAGCCACACTGCAGTAAAAGTCAAAAAACTACAGCAATATGTACGACAGCACAGGTGAACCTCAGGGACGCGATGTGCTGCCAGAAAGGAACTCTCAGAAGAATACCCATCAGTTAGCCAACACTGTGTAACAAATGGCCCCATACTACCCATGTTTATTATTTCGTGGTTTCTGTGGTTGGGGACCAGATGTGGCTCAGCTGGGTCCTCGACTTCAGGCTACAATCAGGACCTCAGCCAGAACTAGGGGCTCATCTGGAGGGCCCCCCGTCCATGCTCCTGTACTTACTGGCAGCATTCAATCCCTTGCTGGCTACTGGACTGAAGCCCTCAGGTCCTTGCCAAGTGGGGCTCTCCGTATGGCATCGTGCTTAATCAAAGCAAGCAAGAGATAGTCTGTTATCAAGCAGTTAGAATCCTAGGTAACCTAATCATTAAATGGCACCTATCACTGGAAGGATCCTATCAGAAGTGGGTTGCTGGGGCCGGCCACACCAGGGGGAGGGCTCCCCAGGTGGGGACGACTGGTGACCCTCTTAGGGTTGGCCAGCCTCCAACAGAAAGCACAGGCTTCCATCTATGCAAACGTTACAGATGTGAAAACCAGAGGACAGTGCTCAAGGCCCCGATGTTTCCTGGCTTATGTGGAAAAACTATGAATAGCAGGCGAAAACCACAAAGTTCAGGTTAGGGGCCACTGGAACGCTTATGCTATCTTGGATAAAACACACTGGGTGCAGGGTGAGAGGACACTGGCATGGGGGAGGGGCCCAGGACCTCAACAGCAAAGTTCCATTTCTTGGCCTGGGTAGTGGCTACATGTCTACACAGGCGTCCATTGTTTTTGTGGTTTTCTGTCCATCCCCCAACGTGTTCTCTGTATCTCCTCAAGATTTAGGGACCACGGCGCCGGCCTTCCGGCACCTCACGGGAGAGGGAGGACGGCGCCCTGCACCCTGCAGGCGCTTCCTGTCACCCCGCCCTGCACAGAAACAGACCAGCATTGACCTAGAAGCAGGGCCCACCTGGAAAGCCTTGTCTCCCTTCCCAGCACACCAAGTTCAAAGGCCTCCAAGCTCTACCTGGAAGCCTTCTCCTCCCTCCGAGGCTAGATTATGACTCAGATTGGGCCCCACCTCTTTCCCCCACTCCCTTCCCTGCAGTAAAGGCGGGGCCAGCGGGCGCTGCAGAACTCAGTCTCCCCTCATCAGGCCCGGGGCTCCCCTCTAGGGCCTTGAAGTGCCCGGTGCTTGGTGGCGGTGGTGGCGGTGGTGGCGGTGGGTGTTACCTCTGGAAGCAACTGCAAACAAGAACCATCGATTGCTGGAAGCTGGGAGTCACCCGGACCACATCCTGTTTGGCTGCAGCATCGATTCAATCATGCCAATATTGCCAAACAAAAGAACTTTCTACGCAGGCTTGCAGAAGAGAGACGTGCCAGTCTGCAGCAGGGGACCGGCCCGGCCAGAGTGGCCGGCAGGGGTCAGCTCTGGTCGGCAGAGTGGCCTGAGTGCGTGCCAGCGTGGCCTCCGGGGCTTACGGGGCAGACAGAGCCTCCGGGCTGAGAGCGGACACGGCGCCTGGCACCTTGCATTTTGCCCAGCACTGCACACCGTGGTCCGAGCGGGGCTCTCAAATAGTCGTGGAGTCAGTGAGTGAACGAGGCGCTTCTCCAGATGGCGAGAGGAAACGCAAACTATAAATGGATCATCTGAGGGAGACAGAGCTGCTGTCGGCAGCGGAGCAAACCCCCTGCAAGGCCACCTTGTTCCCCGGACGCCTGCCCCGTGGCCCAGCGGCATCTTGAAGGGGAGGAAGGGACTCAAGGAATAAAGACCTCTGGAAGCCCGGCCCCCTGAACGCCAGGCCTTCTCCGGGAGAAACTGCATTGCCTGTTTCTGCTAGAGAAAGGACCGGAAAATGTGTTTTCTCCAACATACCTTAAGCACGTAAGGAATTTGGACAAGTTTCTTCCACGACTGGATGGGGAATGTTGTGGTTTTTAACTGAAACGTGCCGCCAGGCTCGGTGGGGGACGGAGAGCCACACACCCGGGTTTGAGAAGCAAAGGGAGCCCAGGGGAAGGAGCTTCTGGAAAGCCCGGGCAGCAGGTCCCTGGGGCAGTCAGGACCCTAAAGGCGCCATCCTGGCTCTCTGTCACCTCCCAGGACCCTCGGGGTCCCAGGGCTCATCTGAGCAGGATGGAGCCCATAGAGTCCCAGGCGGCAGGTGATTACCCAGTGCAAGGCCTGAAAGCTGCAGTTTGATGCGCATGTGTGCAAATACATTGGCCAGGAAAAGCCACCCGTCCCACCAGTCCCACTGTCCCCCCTTGAGCGCCTATGAGCAGACTCTGGACCCCTCAGGGTTCAAGGGGCCCAGCTCCCCCCCTTTCTCACCTGCAGGCCTCCAGCAGGCAGCAGAACTGCTCAGATCTCAAAAAAGGGGCAAAAATGGTGTCTGCCTCACAGGGCTGCCGCGGGGAGGGAACAGCGTGTGCAAAGACCTTAGAACAGCGCCACGTCCGTGGTCAGCGCCGCAGAGTGCTCACAGCTGTCATTCTGATGGCAGAACCCCAGGTGCACACGCCCAGGCCACCTGGGACGCTCCCAGGTCTACGGCTCCTTCCACCTGCCGCCTCCTCGTCGCTTTCTCGAGTCCTGTCCCTCGACTTCCGAGTCAGGCTTATCTCCCAGTTCATCCCCCGGCAACGTTTCAGTCCCTGCCCCGAAGTGTGAAGCCTGAGCCCACTCCTCCCAGACGCCACACCGCCGCCAGCCCAGAGCCCGGATTGAGACTCTACTGATCGCGGAGGCCGCGGCCACTCAAAGTACAGTCTCTGGTCCGAAGTGCACCTACCCCCGACCTACTGGGCCAGAAACTGCATTTTAACGGGATCCGGTGGGTGATTCCTGAGCACCTAAGGTCTGAGAAGCGCTGCGCCGGGGGACGCAGGACCAGCATCTGTCCACACGCTCTCGGTCCTGGAGGAAAGACTTCCTGCCTGAGATTCCGAACCCTGTGTGCGTGTCGCCACAAGAGTGCGAGTGTGCGCAGCTGGCGTGCACCGCCGCTTGCTCCCCCGCTCACTGCATACGCCGTAAACCTCAAGGAACAGACGCCCGAAAGCAGCCATGTGTACTGTGTACACACTCAGTACACACACACACGGGGGCCAATCCCATCCTGTTTCCCGCGCATCGACCCCGAGTTGCTAACAGGATTGGCGAGGCTCTGGCCCCCACACCTGCGCCCGCTCGGGAGCCCGCTGCTCCGGACTGCGATTTTCAGAGCAGCTTATAAATGGGCCCATTGTCTCTGCGGCTCTGCTCCCTTTCTCAAGTTCACCTGACAAAAAGATGATCTGTGTTTGTGTTGAGAAGCCAGCTCCCTCACTGGCCAGGAGAGTGGCTCCCCTCTAAACTGTCTGGTCCAGGAGAGAACAAAGAATGTGCTGATGGAAAGAGACAGGCCATGGCCTGACCCGGAGCGGACTGGGCCCACTGCACTTGGCTTTGTAGAGAAGGGCCGTTTCGGGCCCGGGTGTGGGGGTCCTGGGCCCAGCCAGCCCGCCGCTGCCTACTCACTTCTCCGCCACTTTTCTGTGTACTCTTAAAGATAAATGTTCTTTCAGGATAGATTTAGATTTCTGGAAAAGCTGGGAAGAAGACACAGGGAGTTCCATAAACTGCCCAACACCCAGTTTCCCCCGTTACCAACCTCTCACGCTAGGACGGAGCATTTGTCCAATGGGGAACTGACACAGGTATGTGATAATGAACTAAAGTTCCTTCTTTACCCGGATTCCCTTGGTTTTTCCCCAGGGCCCTTCTTCTGTTCCAGGAGCCGATTCCAGGACACCACGTGACATTCAGTCTTGTCTCCCGGGGCTCCTCATGGTTGTGACAGTTCAATTCCTGCACCCCACCCCCCAGCCTTCACCTTTCCAGGCCCCAAACTCTGCAGAGTGCGAGGCAGCTGCTGGCTGGGCCGCGTGGCCTGTTCCCAGGGGCAAGGCCAAGGTGTGTGCCAGGAGCATGTATGTCACATGCGCCTGCAATCAGGGTGCGTTTTATGATTATCCCCACCACAAACCACCATGTGTCCCAGACGGGCAGGCCTGCCATGGCTAAAGATGAATTGTATCCCCCTCCAGTGTGGGCGCGCTGACTTGCTGGGATCCACCTAATTCCCTCCCGCCTCCCACTCATCAGCCAAAAAGCACCCCCCACCACCCAGTGAACACATGGTCGCCACGGGGAGGGAGGAAGTAGCGAGAAGCTGGAACTGTGCCCTGCAACGAATTCCTTATTTTTTCTGAGCTAGGAAAGCCCATGCCAGGGAGGGAAAGAGCCCCCAGTCTCCCGGAGCACCCAAGGGCCACGCGGACATACAGGGTCAGCCCATGGCCGAGGCAGGAGCCCCGGGGCCGAGTCGCACCCGGAAGTCCTGGAGACACCCGTGTGCACGGTGTGGTTCAGGATCACTGGTAGCTGAGAGCCGTGTGTCCACAGGCTGAGCCGCCCCACCCGCTCTGCCCAAGTATCTCCCAGGGGGCACGCGGGGTCAAGTTCACCGTTCTCGGGGATCTCTGAACGAGCTTTCCCACAGCTGGCAAGGAGCTGACCCACGATGACGGAGAACATTCCTTGTCAGAGGCTCAGGAGAAGTCCACCAACCACACCTGTCAGGCTAGACCCGGAAAAACACTTGGGAGTGGGCTCACAGTCCACGCGGGCAGTGCCCCCTACAGTCCCTCCAAATCCAGGCTCCATGGGTTGAGCGTCCATCTCTTGAGTTCAGCTCCAGTCATGATCTCACGGTTCATGGGGGTTCGAGCCCCACATCAGGCTCTGCGCTGACAGCATGGAGCCTTTTTGGGATTCTCTCTTCATCTCTCTCTCTTTCTCTCTCTCTCTCTCTCCCCCTCCCCCGCTCAAGCTCGCGCTCTTTCTAAATAAACAAATAAATAAACAAATAAATTAGAAGTCCCCCCAGCTGGGAGAGACCCCAGAAGGACAGCCAGGACAATTTGCTAGAGGTTTCATCTCACCACAAGCAGTGTTTGCCCCTATAGAGAAAAAGGCTTGTCAAAAGCACTGTATGGAGAATCTAAGTAAATAAATGCCGCTTGGAAAGAGCGGACCAGGCAAGTGCAGACCAGGCAAGATGCACAGGAAAAGCCTCCACGTCAATGATCGCGGAGTGCGGATCATAAACCACCAGGCAGCATCACCTCACCTGCATGAGGGCGGCTCCCGTCAACCAAACAGAAACACAAAACGGGTGTTGGGGACCGTGTGGAGAGACCAGAACACTGGCGTCCTGGGGCGAAGAACGTAAAAAGGCACAGCCCTTGGGAAAACATGATGGCAGTGCTTGGAAAAGTTAAAACTTGGGGGGTTTTAACTGAACCTGGGGGGGTTCAGTCGGTTAAGGGTCCGACTCTTGGTTTCGGCTCAGGTCATGATCTCGCGGTTCGTGGGTTCGAGCCCCGCGTCGGGCTCCGTGCTGGCAATGTGGGTCCTGCTTGGGATTCTCTCTCTCCCTCTCTCTCTCTCTCCAAAATACATTGATTAAAAAAATTAAAACTGGAACCACCGATATGGTCCAGCAATCCCACCTCTGCTTATACACGCAAATTAACGGCCTTGCAGCACCTTGAAAGCTATTTGCAAACCCATGTTCATAGCAGCATTATTCACAAGAGCCAAGAAGTGTGACCAAATGTCTGTGGGTGGACGGACGCATGAAGAAAATGGAGTCTGTCCTCACAACAGAATGTTATTCTGCCTTGAAAGATCCAGTTACACGCTACAACACAGATGAACCCAGACCACATCATGCTGAGTGACCTAGCCAGTCACAGAAGGACAAATACTGTATGATTCCACGCATCGGAGGGGGTATGCAACATGGTCCTCAGAACTGGGAAGCAGAGTGGGGGTTCCCAGGAGTCGGAGGCAGGGGGTGGGGGTGGGGAACAGGGGAGGAAGGAATGGGGAGGTTTAATGGGTACGTTTCGGTTTTGCAAGATGCAAAAAAGTGTGGAGATCTGTTGCACAATCATGTGAACACACTTTACACTACTGAACTATATACTTAAACACTGTTACGATGGCAAATTTCATATTATGTGGGGGTTTTTTACAATTAAAAATAAGTTTTTAAGACAGGGAGGGCATACACAGCAGCTTCCTTCGTTTCCTCGTACTGTGTCTGCAGCAACATGTGCCAAACTCCTTTCGAGTCAGGCCTGGTGCCCCACAAGGCAGGTCCGAAGCAGGAAAAAACAAAAACAAAACAAAACAAAAAAAGAACCTCCATTCCACTTGTTTTACATGGCAAAAGTGGCCCTGCTCCCCATACCTGAACAGCACCTGGACACACAGACCCAGAAACCAGGTCAGCCCAATGGAATCTGCCCGAGAGGTTAAGGTGAGTCAAGGTCACTTGACTGAGGAAAGCAGCCAACACCCCAGGAGACGAGAGACTCACTTTTCACCTTCTACGTGTCTGTGGTACTTGGAATCGTTACAAAAGCACGAATTATTCCTTATAATACACATTTCAGCACACGAAACGTTTAGAAAAAACATCACGTTGGGAATGAGACCCAAGACTTGTACTCCAGCAGGGGAGGGGTCACTTGAACCTGGGGATTTTCCGTCTCAGCTGGGCCTACGGTCACATTAAGGTGCTTTTAAATTTAAAGATGCAGAGGCACCAGGCCCAGGCCCACTAAGTTTCTAAGGAAGGGACCTCAGCAATATTTATAATCCTCACAGGTGATATTCTAAACTTGCTGAAGTTTAGGGGCCCCTGCGTGGCTCAGTCGGCTAAGCGTCTGACTTCAGCTCAGGTCATGATCTGCGGTTTGTGAGGTTCGAGCCCCGCGTTGGGCTCTGTGCTGACAGCTCAGAGCCTGGAGCCTGCTTCGGATTCTGTGCCTCCCTCTCTCTCTGCCCCTCCCCTGCTCGTGCTCTGCTCCTGCTCTGTCTCTCTCTCTCTCAAACATTAAAAAAAAAAAAACAAAAACCTACTGAGGTTTAGAAATAT
>NW_027527429.1:5294624-5299096 GCF_008692635.1 Crocuta crocuta
CGGAGGGAAGAGCAGGCTGGAGACGCAATCGCTCCCGTCCCCGGAGGCGCTGCACGGAAAGGGTTAGGCTTGCTCTGCAAAGCCGGGGAGGCCTCCGCAACCTGCACGCCAGATGGTACCTTCAGTGCCTGGGAAAGAGCAAAGGCCACAGGTGAACCGTGTCCAGCACGCCGAAGCCACCAGCGTGCGTTCGCCGAGGGCATCGGTGGACGAATGAATGGATGGTTAGAACAAGGAGGCGGCCAGGGTCACAGCCACGCCGCTCACAGCTGACGTCAGCGCTCACGGGACGTGACCTGACCCTGGAGTCCCACAGGCTCCCACCAGTACACGCATCACACCACGTCCCAAATACAGAGAAGGGGGCTCTGAGCACCGGGGCGGGGGCGGGGGCTGGGACCCAGACCCTCACCACAGCCCCGAGTCACCCCCAGATGAAAGCATTAAACATACAAAATCAAACCAATGCACACAGGCCTGGAAAACCCAGCTAATTAGATACTCCACGCAACGAAAGCTGGGTAATAGGACTGGTAGATACAAAAGCACCCAGGTCACACTTAGCGAGAACTGGGCCGTGGGCCCCACGGAGAGGGGAGGGAGGCAGGAGCTCGGCCACGATTCTCACGTGGCCCAGGGGGCAGAATCCATGAGAAGCGCACACAGTCTCGACAGACCTCAGGTCACTTCGGCGGGGATGCTCTCCACTTCGTTTCGAGCTAAACTGGAGCCCGGCACTTGGTCTAACCCCCAAATCCAGAAGAAGGAGCTCATGGAGAGGGCGGAGACCCAAACTCTCCAGACCAGGCGGCAACAAACCCCGCAGTGGGACCGGCACACCGAAGCCCAGGCAGCGGCCTTTCCCCCAACCGACGGCTTGCACGCGGCGTGAAATCCACCTGAATCAAAACGCCCCGGAACACAGGACCGGAAACGTGGAACACACACAAAGGAGGAATTGTACGCTGACCAAACTAAAAGTGTAAAGTGACAAAAAGAGTTGATTTATCAAGCTCGAAAAGCCGTTAGCGGTCATCCACAGAAACGACGGAACCGCGGTCTTCTCCGGGGACGGGAGCCCCGCTCTCGAAATCCGACAGCCCACACACGGGACACACGGCGCCCAACGTGAGACACGACATCATGGAGGAGCTTCACTGAATCCACCTATACCAAACTCCGTGTCCCGGAGAAAATGCAATTGCCGTGCAGGTACCCAAGGAGTACTCGGAAGCACCACGAGCATTCCTGAAGCCTTTATTGAGCCTCGATGCAGTAATCCCAGAGGTTGACTAGAAACTAAGAGGGAAGAAAGAGGAAAAAAGAGACAAGGAAAAAACTAAATACATAAAAAAATGAACTCTTCCCTTAAAAAAGATATTAAAATGAAAGAACCTGGAGCATAGCTCAAGGTCCCCCTGGCTCTAGGCCCTCAGCACGCGACTATTTCTGGAAGGCCCCACTATGAAAACCAACTGTAACCACACATCCGTACCATGGTTCTACTGAGGCTGCCCTTTCCATTTATTCCCTCTGGGTTCGAACATTCTGGAACTTTCTATCAGCCATCACCTTCACCAAGCTAACCTGCATTCCAGATTTCTGGGCGACTACAACCCAGAGGGGCCCTGCCCACCATCCATCCCATCAGCTGCGGTGGGTTATGTAGGACCAGACGGCCCTGGGCGTGGCCACCACCAGCGAGGGGGTTTTCCAAGCGTGGCAGGAAAAGCAGAGGCTTCTTCACCGGTCTGGGCAGGGGGCTTCTCATACTGGGCTAATTCTTAGTTCAGCATATAGTGTTTATTTAGAAAGGCACCCCAAATGGGAGATATCTGAGGACGAACCTCTTAGGTACAAAGACTGATCTCTGAATATGCACTACTCAGCGCTGTGAAGATGCATGATTTGCGACGATCTCAATTGGGAGCTTCGTATGGTACCTGATGCGCTGTACATCTTGACAAGTGACAGCTTTGATGAAGACAGGGGGCGTGGCCACACAGCACAGAGGGAGGGCTCATGTGGGGTTGCCAAGTGTGAGGGCACAGTCGGGGCAGGGGGTGGGGGGAGAATGGACACTCTCTCCTGCCCAGGTCCCCAGCCTCCCAGCTTTAGGGTCTGCTCTACCCCACTTCCTCCTCCGCCTCCACCAGGCTCCTGCTGGTGGACTGGAACCATCCAGACTACCCACCCGGCCATCCCCTGCTCAGGCCCATCTCACCTGAGACCTCATCTTGCCTGTGTGCCCACAGCACTGCCCCCACGCCGCTCCCCAGTCTGGTTCCAGATGGCACCTCGTTTGCCCAAGGGGTTCCCTGCCCCCGGCACCCAATGCGGGGCAGAGTAGTGTAGTGCTGCCAGCCTGGATTCAAATCTGCTTCTGTACTCACAGCTCAGACAGGTGCCTTAGTTTCCCGCTCCACAGAGGCGGTAAGAGTCCCTCCCCTCACGGGTTGTAAGGACAAAGAGTTTTTTGGGAAAGCCGTGAAGCCATGGGATGGCACAGGGCATACGTTACTGACATCTTTACTACCACTGACCATTACTACTAATATAAGCGGAACGTATTTGTGTTATGCAAGAATATCCGGGAACAATCCGAACAGAGAGACTACCTAAACATGATTTGACGATTTGTTAGCAGAACACGATTCCACAGGTTTTTTTTAAGACCTTCACTATCAACTATAATGTTAGTTTCATTAAAGAGGGTGTTTATACTTTCTCTGCCAGACTGGCCATGTGCACATCAATTTGACACCATGACTACTTGCTGTCTATGAAAACGACTTCATTTCCAGAGCTTCTGAGTATCCTTACAATTCAAAGCAAGATTCGGGAGTCAAAGACGCAGACGCCCCCCAATGTGGGAGGGAGACTGAAAACCAGACGCTGGTGTCTAATACAGGCACCGCGGGCGTGGGGGTGGGGTGGGGTGGGGAGAAGCACGCGGCTTGTGACATGCAGTCAACGTGAGTTAACCCTACTTCGGCGCTGACCCCAGAAGTGCTCGTGAACAAGTGTCCTTCAGGGACACGTCTGGGCTGGTCGTTTTCAGTGGTCTGAGCCCTTCCACTCTGATACCCACGACCGCTGCACGGAGGAGGCCCGCGGTCAAGGGCCTTGGTGAACTACCCCGTCGGTCCACATCCAGGCACTAGCACCACATAAAACTCCTCACTGCCTGGTATTTCCAGATCCCCGTTGGGTCCATGGCCACATCCGCGAGCCTCTTGACTTCAGGGTCCTCATTTGTAAGATGGGAGCGGAGTTTCGCTGCCTGCAGGGGCTGCTGCGGGTGCAGGGGTGGGTAGCTACCACTTGTGTCTCCTCTCCTCTCCCCAAACAGTGGAAATGTACAGATTACTCTGTTTTGTTGACGACAGTGGAGGGGCCTGGGGGTAGACCTGTAACGACTACCCCAGCCCTCACCCGCCAGTGAACGCATCCAAACAGCTGTTACTTACTCCTGTGCGCTCCCCCCCAGCCCTGTCTGCCTATTTGCAATTCCTGGCACTGAAACCTGAAGGCAAAATACAACCACAAACCACCTGACATATTCAAAGTCACACTCGCTGAGGTGTTCCCCCTGGTGCTGAATTCACAGTCGTCTGCTCAGCCATAAATTGGCATTTTGTCCTGCACGCCCCTCTCCCCCGGAATCTCTGCCATTCTCTCCATTTCCCTGCTCCTCAAACTAACCCAGCTCCTTCCCAGAAAAAAAGTCAGACTTCCAATTTAGCAAGCAGCCAATTTCTTGACAATTCCACTAATGACAAAAGAGCGGTGTTTGTGACATCAAGTTCTAGCTTCTCAGTTGTGTTCTTTTAACCTTGGGAAAGTAATGGTGTCGCCCCGAGCACGTGGAGGACGGCAGGCTGCGCTCCCGGGACAGAAGGCTGCGCTGAAGTCTCCCCCCAGGCGGAACCGGGATTAGCCGGGTCAGTGCGGGTTAAACACAGAAATCCGCCGGGCGGTCAGCAAAGCTGTAGTCTCGGTGGCTCAGGCTCCCAGAAGGGGCTTTCAGAAGGGAAGGGCGGCCCAGCCTGGGGGTGAGGGGTGCTGGAGCCAGACCAGGAAAGCCAGGGCTCACCCTGCCTGCCACCCCCGTGGGCCATGACCTGGGGGCGCACGTCGAGACAAGTGACCGGGAGAGGTGCTCTGACCTACCTCGCGGGGCGGTGGGGGGGGTTCCCTCTGATGTTGCTCCCGCTGGGACACCCCCCCTCCTTCCTCAATACCTTTCCCTTTCGGGAACACGAGAATGCCGTGGCTCTCTTACTAACCGGACAGCCGGCTGAGCTTCCGGTGTCCTTCCTGTTAACAAAGGCAACTCTTCACCCTGCGCAGAGTGGTCATTTAGTTGGATGATTTTATGAGACTTTCCTAATAGGTCAGGAGGGGGTAGCGGTAGGTCCCAGGGCGGGGTGGGGAGAGGAGGGAGGCGGGGAGGTGAGGCAGGGCGAGGG
>NW_027527429.1:5299124-5309685 GCF_008692635.1 Crocuta crocuta
AATCAGTCGCCTCCTCTGGTTCCCTGTGCTCCCCCAACCACCCGCTGCCCCCGAGTCCCCTGCAGGCGCCTGCCGGGTTCTTGCGCCTCTCCCCTAGCGTCGCCAGCCCCCAGCACACCTCGTGAACCCTGACCTCCCCTGCTCTACACTGGTGGCCACCTCCCTAGACAGAGGCCTCCTGCCGGGCACGCGGCGGGCTCGGTGTGAGCGAGGGGATGAAGGACTTCGCGTCAGACAACAGCTAATCAGGAGGGGAACGGGGCCAGGACCAGTGTCCCAGAGTTACAATGGGCTCGGCGCTCACACCCAATCTAGGGGCTCCCCGCCCCCCAAACTCCATGGGGTGGCGCTAAGAACAAATAACGGGAGCGAAGGAGCGGTCCCCAGGCCTTCCTGGCAGCCTCCATGGTGCTGCCTCATATTAGGTGAGTGGTGACTCAGGGAGGTGGCCGTGCCAAGAGGAGACAGCCAGGCCCCGCTGCAAAGCCACACTCAGGACCCAGGCCAGGATACCTTCCACTCAGGATGTGGTCTTCCTCTCTTGCCAGAGCGACTCAGTCCTGTGACACCAGACCGCAGTTAGGGATCAGAAGGACGGCCTCTCTGTCCCTGGAAGGTATCAAGCACTTTCTCCTCTTAATGAACCTGGAAGTTGAAAACCAAGTCTGGGGCGCTGTCCTGAGCCAGGTTCACCAGAGCTAACCGCAGTCCATCTTGTCACAGCTGATCAGAGATACCGCCCCACAAATCACTCTAGATGCCCAGAAAGACATGACCTGGGGCGGGGGTGGGGTGGGGGGGGATCGGAGGTCACATTTCCTGAAGCCGCCGGCAGGGAAATCATCACCTCCCTTTCTGGGAGGGCAGAGGACCTGAGGACCTCCAGACAGAAATTCCTCCTGTGATCTAAGTAAGACACGCACTTTCCCCCAGATGTTACTGGCTTTGAAACCGGAGTCTAAGTGTACATCCTAAAATTCAGGTGTGCATTTCCAATCTCACCCCAAAACCTCGCAATGCAGAGCATGAGGGTTTGGGGTACTGGCAGGTCTGAGGCTGGTCTTCGAGTTTACCTGGTTGTACGAAACGGATGTAGAAACTCTTCCCAAGGTCACTGCCTTTGGAGGTCCTTTTCTGAGTAGCGATTACACATTCATCCAACTACTAATAGAATTAGAAGTCCTCTGGAGAACTGAGGCACAATAGTGATAAAGAAAATTCATCCAAAGGAAAACTTACACGTATTGAAAGAAAGATGTATGTATCGAGATGTTCACTGTAGTGCTGTTTAGAATTTCAGAGGAACTGGAAAAGGCCTATGAATAAAGATTTGTTAAATAGGGTACATCCCATACAAATCTGATAGTCATTTGGTGATCCAAATCTGTGCTTACTGATGTGAAAATATACGTCACCAACAATTTTAGGTGAAAAGCAGTTTTTAAAAAGCACAGAGTTCATTTACAAATACTTATGAAGGACTTGCTACGCATCAGGTGTGCACTGAAAAGTCCCCACTCTGCCATCCTGCTGTTTGGAAGGGCTAGACTTGATGTGTGAAATTGGAGACACTGGGAGAAAAATGTCCTGTCCAGACCAGAGAGGTAATCGTGGGTGGCTGACTTCCAGTGATGTAACTTTCCTCCTTTCGCATTTTCTAATATATTTTTTAAAGTTTATTTTTATTGATAAAAATAAGAGACAGACAGCAAGCAGAGGAGGCAGAGAGGAGAGAGAGAGAGAGAGAGAGAGAGAGAGAGAGAATCCCAAGCAGGCTAGCGCAAAGCTTGAACTCATGAACACTGAGATCATGACCTGAGCAGAAATCAAGAGTTGAATGCTTAACCGACTGAGTCACCCAGGCGCCCTGCATTTTCTAGTATTTCTAAGATGAACATGTGATTACATGAATAATTTAGAAAACCTCAAGTGGAGAGGTTTTTGTTTTTTTGTTTTGTTTTTTTTTAAGAGAAAAGAAGGGGGGCACCTGGGTGGCTTAGTCGGTTAAGCGTCCGACTTTCGCTTAGGTCATGATCTCGCGGTTCGTGGGTTCGAGCCCCATGTCGGGCTCTGTGCTGACTGCCAGCTCAGAGCCTGGAGCCTATTTCAGAGTCTGTGTCTCCCTCTCTGCCTCTCGCCTGCTCACGCTGTCTCTCTCTCTCTCCTAGAAATAAATAAAAATATTAAAAAAAAAAAAAAAGAGAGAGAAAAGAAGGAAAAATCACAATAAACTACTCCGGAAAAAAAATGTGTTTACCTAGAACATACGTGTATTGAACACAACACGCTTCTCATTCCCCCACTCACAGCCCCCAGGGGAGGCCAGACAGCTCAGGCATCTTAAGACTCAGGCTCAGCGGCCACCAGCAACTGGCTGCTGGTCCCCTCACACACCAGACCAGCCAGAGCACACCCCACCCCAGGTGTGAGCCCGGGGCACAGCCTGCCGACTGTATCCCTCGCATTTCCCCCCGGCTCCCAGAAATTAGGGGGACTGGGGGAGGGACCTGTATGTAGACATCTACCGACAGACACATCACGCCATCAGTCTGCACCTGTACACATCCCAAAGGTCAGACTGAACACCCAAAAGTATCGAAGCCCTGCACTCCGGTTTAATTCAGATGCAAAACATCACAAAAAAAAAAAAAAATCTCTATTTCCTCAGTATTTAAGAAAACTCTGTAGTGCACACAGGACTCAAAAGAGGCCACAGTCACAAAAGCCTCCCAGGCAGGTTGGGGCCCCAAAGCCTGACTCGGGGACGATGTGGTGAAATCCACGTCTCGTCGACATCTCCAGCCCCCAGAAGTAGGCACTACCAACCACGGTTTTACAGAGAAGAAAGCCAGGTCTCGAAGCTGTCCGATGTCAAAATCAGAAGTAAAGAGAAGCCCGAGGTTCAAACACGGACAGGTGTGTGGGGCTGAGAAACCCCAGATGTCTCCCCAGCCACCACCGCTGCAAAGAGAAACTTCCGGGATTCTAGCCTGCGAAAAACTAAGTTTCCCCCATTTCTGTGCCCAGACGGTGGCCTTGCACAAAGAACAATGTTGGAAGACAAGTCACCTCATTCTTCGTAAGGATGTTCCTTGAAGCACGTATGACTTTCGGGCTGTTGCATAATTGACTGAGAAGAAAGGGCCGTTTATAGGAGACTCCAGCACAGTGCTGGACAAGCCCAATGAATACGTGAAACCACAGAAACTTCCCCATGGTGAAAGGTGGAGTATTTCCAGTGTGTGCGCGCGCGCACGTGTGTGTGTGTGTGTGTGTGTGTGTGTGTGTGTATGTGTCCCCAAACAGTAACTACAGTTCTGAGAGATGAGCCTCTAAATGTCAGATTACCTGAAACTGAACTTCTCAGGCTCTCAAGATATTTACAAATACAATACACATGAAGGAAATGACAAGGCTCCCGTCTGGAGAAAATGACCCCCTGGTGGCCGTTTCTTTCCTCCCACAGTCACTGTAGCACCTGTTAGTGCCGGCATCCGCCGCGGCCCCGATTAGGGAGCAGAGTAAGTCCTTCGGGCACCTGTCTCTGTGATGAACTTACACTCGTCTGCAAATGAACAGTCCTGATACCATAGGTGGTTCTAATAAAATNCCCCAAACAGTAACTACAGTTCTGAGAGATGAGCCTCTAAATGTCAGATTACCTGAAACTGAACTTCTCAGGCTCTCAAGATATTTACAAATACAATACACATGAAGGAAATGACAAGGCTCCCGTCTGGAGAAAATGACCCCCTGGTGGCCGTTTCTTTCCTCCCACAGTCACTGTAGCACCTGTTAGTGCCGGCATCCGCCGCGGCCCCGATTAGGGAGCAGAGTAAGTCCTTCGGGCACCTGTCTCTGTGATGAACTTACACTCGTCTGCAAATGAACAGTCCTGATACCATAGGTGGTTCTAATAAAATACAAGCAAAACATGTGCGCTTAATGAATTCTGAGGAACTCCATTTTGGATGTATAGCCAGTGTCCGATCTCCCGTGACGTCACCCTGAGCCAGCACCCTCTGACAAGGGCCTGGAATGTGAGCCAAATGGGACATTTCGGTTTCCTCATCCGGCACTACAGAGATAAAACAACCAATGGATGTCACCCAGCCCGAGACCAGGACTCTGAGAGACAGAGCTTTCCTCCTGGAAACGTCTTGAACACTGATTTAAAAAAAAAAAATTTATTATGTTTATTTCTGAGAGACAGAGAGAGACAGAGCATGAGCAGGGGAGGGGCAGAGAGAGGAGACACAGGATCTGAAGCAGCTCCAGGCTCCGAGCTGTCAGCACAGAGCCCGACGCGGGGCTCAAACTCACAAACCGCGTGATCATGACCTGAGCCGAAGTCAGACACTCAACCGACTGAGCCACCCGGGTGCCCCGCGAACACTGATTTCTGAAACCACACAGGGGAAAAAAATAGCCCAACTTCCACAAGGGGTATTTGGGCTGGGGGCGATGAGAGGAAAATGAGATCAGACCAGAGCAGACGACTGTGTTCACTATGACCGCTGACCCCAGCACGGTCAACTGAGTGATCCCAGCGCTTTACATGACTTATTTACATGTGTTATATCAGCTCCAGTGATGATTTCCAGTGAAATTTCATCACAGAGCCTTTATTTTCAGTTTGCACAAAGGATACATACAAATATTTGATACCACTTCTCAAAGCTACGATTCTCAGGGTCATAAAACACAGACGGTTGAACGCATGTGCATTTTAAGGGCAGTCCACTTCCTTCTTTGTATTCAAAACCTATTAAAAATTCAAATCCTTTCAAAAAGGCCAGTAGCATAAAATGGGTAAACAAAGGTGGGGTGAGCTTAGCTGAATGAAACGGTAAGTGGCAGAGTGACGGAGGTGCCGCCACTCACAACATTTATGAGTCAGCGGATTACCATTCAGAGGCCAGAATTCTTAAAGCCAGAAATGACTTCCGTCACATATTGTGCGTTTTGAACGGCGAAGCTGTCTCAGAAGAGAACAGTAACATGGTCTCCAAACGGTAACGCGGCAGGTCCCCGCCTTGAGTGTCCGCCGAGCTCAGCCCCTCCTCCAGCTGTCAATTCCCTCATTCAGGGGACGCACCGTCCATGGCCAGCAGTGCCCAGCCTGGGGGGTCAAGAGCCATGCAGGGAGCAGTGGTCAGCTCCCTCCCTACCTTGGGGAGCCAGGGAAGGATTCCAGAGAAGGAGCCTGTCTGGGTCTTCGGGACCCAGGAGTCCCCCAGCCGGCAGCACCTCCCCAAAGGTAAGCAAAAAAAAACGAGCCAGACATGCACAATATGAAAAGGCATTTGGGGAAGTCTTTTGTAACCTGTTCGTCCTGATGACAGCCACTCACATCCTTCTCCTTCCCTCACGGGACCTGGGGCCACTCACCCACTCACTGCCCCGGAGCATGGCAGGCCCTCTGACCCAGCCCTGGGACCCTCCTGTCTCGCTCGACACCATCAAATGACAGTCCTATTTTTTTTTACCGCTAACGTTTTTCTCAGTGGTCCATGCTCGGTGTTCTCTATTTTCTTCTAGAAGCTTCCAACCACCACAATCCCACGGTTCTAACAAGCCAAACCCAGTGGCCTCCCGTCTTCCTGCTGTTGCTTCTCTGATCAACCCACGACTATCCTGTTTATGTCAGGCTCCCAACTCTCTTCCTCTTCACCCCGTCTTCTGCCCGGCTTCACGGGACACACACCCTGTGTGCCCTCCCTCCTGCAGCGGCTTCTTTACCCCTCCCCCTTGGCCTTCCTGGCCCATCTTCATGGGTTGACCCAGAGCGTGCTCCCAGGCCCCCCAGCTCACACTCAAGTCTCCAGTGAGCTCTTCCACGCTCACGGGCTCACTGCTAAGGAAATGCGGCCCCAATGGGTGCTCTCAAAGGGTCCTCGTCTCATCAGCAGGGGGGACCCTGCAAGTGAACAACCCCAGGGATGGGTCCTTAAATTCTGCACCCCAGGGGCCTATCTTCCCTCTTCCTACTGCCAGGCCTGCTAACAAGGCTGGCTCCGAAGGTCAAGGACACTCCCCGCTCTTCCCACGTGCTTGCCGCCTCCCAAGGAGCTCTCATGTTTTGCAATAATTTGACTGCTAATTATGATAGAGAAAAATAATCAGATTATGTGTGCAACCAAGCTCAGACCCACGAAGCCCCTCGTTTCTCCTTTCCTCACGTGGGTGGCCCCAAGACTCCTCTGGACTCTGGCTCTCTGCTTCAACATCCGCCATCAGCTCATCAAACCCACCCAAGGAGCGATCGCTCCGAGGACAGGCCCGGTGGCTTCATCCTGGTCCCTCTGTCCACAAAGACCTTTCTCTGTTCTAGACCAGCCCAGTGAGGGCGACCGAGGTACCACAAGTATGCTGACCACCACCCACGGAGGGAAAGGGCCGGAGTAATGGCAACTGGAAAAGATCTGGACCCTCTGCCTGCCTTTCCAAGAACCTGGCCCTAACAAACTTCCCTTGGCCTCAGATACCGGGTCTGCCCCACCTGGTCCCAAACCACGTCTCCAGTTTCCTACCTACACATCGCCCCCGCCCCCCCTCGGCGGAGTGAGGCCCTGGCTACACAGTAGACTGGGGAGTCTAGTGGGGAGTTTTTAGAAACTGCCCGTGTCTGGGCCCCACTCCCAGAGATCTGGACTCCACCAGGGACCAGGCGGGCAAAGGTGGAGTTTTACAAAATCTCCCAGGCGATCTCAACGTCCAGTAGGTTTTGAAGGTGGCCAGGTCAGGCTACCAGGGACATCCACGTCCTCGCCCGGCCCAGCCGCCGGGCACAGGCCGTCCGCACAGAAGACAGGCGCCCGGGTTACCCCTTCCCCCATTCTGTAAGGGGGCCGGCTTGGGGGCTCAGCGCAGTGGCAGGTGAGCTGCAGCCGGCTCCAGCTGGCTCACCCGGGTTGTGCGACATTTAGCGCTGCCAGCCCCGTGTTCACACCGTAGCACCTAACCGGCAGGTGCCATCAGAAAGGCTTTTTGTTCCTTTTCTCGGGAGAGTGGGTGTTTCAGCGGACCACAGGCATAGGGGCCGGCAAAGGACACCTCCCTTCCCTCCAGGCCTGGGGACCAGAGCGGGCTTCCATGTTCCTAAAAACGGTCCCACAGACTGGGGGAAGGGGTGGATGGAGACAGGAGGGGATGAATACTGGGCATCTGGAACCACAGAAGCCTTCCACAGGTAGTTTTCTTTTCAATTTGTTCAGAAGAGTGGGGCTAACAGGAACGAGCAGAGAGTTTTTCCAGAGACAAGCTTTTAATGAGCAGATAAGCGTAATCTTGGAGTCTGTCATTTATGTGATTACCGCGTGAAAGGCGGAATCCTTATCTTACACTGACTTAACACACTTCCCATAATCTTTACCTTATTCTACTGACCTCATCTGTCCGGAATATCCTCGCTTCGTGGTACCAGAACCAGACGCCACAGTGGCTCCGGTCTGAGCTACCCCAACTTCAAAACCTCAGTCTTCCAAAGAAATCAACCTTGATCCCGCCCACAGGGCGGGGACACAGCCCCCAACCCCTCACCCTGGGGAATAAAGGTGCAAACCGGCTGCCTTCCATTTAGGCTGCAGAGATTTTACAGGTTTTAAAGATTTCTCACCTTCAGAGTACAAGCTTTTTTAGAATTGTGTAAGGGACGCAGGCACTCTGCTATTTTCCTGTGCGTGTCTTCATGTGACCCAAAGGCGTGAGTGTCTTTCGTTTCAGCACCCTAGGAGTTGCGATTAAGTGCTCTAGGCTCCGGCAGATATGGGCCGATTTCTCAGCTCAAGCACTTTATGGACCACTGTGTCGTGGGAGCTACTTAAATTCTCGTAGCTTCCTTGTAAAATGGACTCCCTCGTGGTTTCTAACCCCTCGTGGCTTCTGTGAGGATTTTTAAGTGTGTGCTCCAGGCTTCACACGCCCTTCCTACCCCCAAAACACCCCAAATCTCAAGTTAGGTGAACTCAGTCCACCACTCGACTTCCTGAAATCTTACTCGCTTACTGAGGGTTTGGTTTGGGCATGGAATTGGTTCACCTGGTGGACGGGGGCACCGTGATGCACTGTGTGGGGTTCACCCTTCCCTCCCTGAAATGCACCCCTTTGTTTCTGAAATACCTTCTGCATTCTCTTGCCTTCAAAAGGCTGAATACGGACATCCTTTCCCTTAAGTCGCCCGGCCAGATGGCATCAGGTGCCGTTACATAACACACCCGAGGCCCCAGGGCCCACGGAAAAGCAGGCGCAGGCTTCCTCAGAGGTCCTGAACAAGAAGCGGGACTGTGCCCTGGGTGCTCAGGGACTCGGTAAATTATTTTTCTGTCCCTCCTGCAGAGGGTGATGGCGGAATGTGGGGCTTCTATTGTGCCAATAGCTGGGACACTGCGAGCCCGAGTGTAAACACTGGGTGGCCCCGGGCTCCCCTCCGGGCCAGGAGCAAAGCCGCCCAGAGCACTCGGCAGCTGCTCGGTGACCCTTCCCAGGAACTGGGTTGTCAGGCAGCGACCTCAGCACAAAGAAGTCCCAGTGCCCATTTCTAGGGACTTCGAAAATATCCCGGGGGCCTGACTCCACTTCTCAGAAGAAAAATCCTAACACTGCCCAGTTCAGGTGTTGAATTTGAAAATAAAAGAGCTAAGGAAAACCCACGTGGCTGGCCCGAGGCCCACTTGCTACAATAGCCGCTTCTACTCAGTCACCACAAGGCTGATACCTAAACACGGAGCCACCGAGGTTTGCCTGGAGCCAGGCAGGAGGTCAGCAAGGGTCGATCGAACTCGGCGACTCTTAACCTTGTTGAGGTCAAGGGCTCCCCAGGTGGCTCCTCCCACAAGGAACCGGCTGAGGTCGGAAGATTTAAATGTAGGAGCGGCCTCCCAGGACCCAAGGGCGTAAAACTCCACTCGCATTAGCATACCTTATCCACAGACTAGAAGCCATTAGAATAAGAAAAAAGTCTGCACGCGAAGCCACAGGACGGTAATTCCAGGCTGCTGGGTAACCAGAAATCAAGTTAGCAAACAACAGCAAGGGAGAAAATCCAGGAAGACTGCCTCTTCCTCCCTCCACCGAGAAAATTAAGAGCATAATACTAATTGGCAGACAGCCCAGTTAAGGACACTTAGCTACAGCTTGTCCAGCCCCCATTCTGGGTCCTTCTGGAAATCCCCCTGCGTCTGGACTAGCGATCGGCTAGACCTTGGGGAGATCAAAGTGCTGGTGGTAACAATAAAAACATGAAACTATCGAATGACACACTGGAGCCCTGCAGACCCGCCTGGAGCGAGGCCCTTTCACCGTGGTTTCTTTGCCAGGGGGGACGAAAGGCAACGTGCGCGCGCCGCTCCCCACGCGGGCTTGGCACCCCGGGTCCGAGAGTCCCTCGTAATTGTTTTCCAAACCACAATGTGTGGTGCCTGCGTCTTGGAACAACAGGAAAAAAATTAAAGCTCACAGAAGCTTCTCAGGCACCGCGGATCAGAGCCGCCCATTGTTCGCTTAGTAAACAAGCAAGCCCTAAGACAAATCCCCGAGATGCCAGGTTTGTTCACTTTCTGAGTCCTCCCAGAACTAACTGTTCCCTCTCGGATCAGCATGGCCTTGGCATTCCACAGATGGACAGGCATCGGGCCTGTGCAAAGTGGGGCCTGCTTCAAGTCCGTCTCCCCTTCCCCTCCCCACAACAGCCCACATGCAAAGCAGAGGAGTCCTCGGGGAGGCGGACTGGGGAGGCGGGGTGCTGTCTCCTCCCAAGCCCCCGCCTGCCGGACAGAATGCACTGAGCGCGGAACCAGGGACGTTCTCCAGGCTCCACCGGACATCAGTGGAGTCTGTTTCCCGGTCAGGACGGCCAGGTGGGGGGTGGACTGTTTTATTTGATGACGACAGCAACGTGGAACAGCAAAATGCTCCCTCGCCCCTTAAAGTACAGCCGCTGTCCATCCAAAGGATGTCAAAACGCTTTGCAAACCACCCATTAATTTTTATGGTGGCCTGAGAAGCAGATGGAGAATCATTACCTTCATTTTTACAAGGCAAGGAACCAAAACCACAGGGGAAGGTGGATAGGCACCAGGCCAATCAAGCCTTACCCAGTGTTCTAAGCTGACTGCGCCCTCTCTCTCCACCTCAGGCCCGCGGGGAGGGAACTGGTGGGGGCTGAGAAGGGCGCCGGGCCAATAACCCCAAACTTTGGGGTTGAGAGGCCATCACACCTGGAAGGGCGGGGAAGGGGTCCACATAAAGGGATTACTGTGATTTAGGCAAGAAAGGTTCCAGTGTAACTTAGTCATTAAATCGGCAAGCCTGTGACCCCAAGAATGTAAATATTAAAGGCAGGTAGGCAGAGTGCGATCACGGATGGTGTCTGTTTTACTGCTTATGTTTCCCTTTATTGCGTTTCCTACCCAAGGCATACACTGCTTTTGTGATCAAAAGTTACACGAACTTAATACTGATGGAAGACACGGTGCGGATCTGCTGCATTAACTCGCCAAGCATCAGCACAAATAAAACCCAGCCCGGCGACCCCTTTCTGAATCTCACAGACTGTGAGGCT
>NW_027527429.1:5309987-5320066 GCF_008692635.1 Crocuta crocuta
GTGCCCCCTCCTCTTCCTCCTCCCCGCGCCAGCCGGGGAATGGGGTCCCGGTCATGTCGCCGGGAACCCCCGGGGTCGTGGTCCCTGGAACCGAGTAGATCTAGATGGGGGTGGTGGTCACGCTCCTGTGCTCCCCGCACCTCCATCCTCCCACCCCTTCTTGGGGAACCCCAAGCGGGGACCCCTGGGTGAGGTTTGGATCCTCCAGCGTCGGCCAGGGCGCGGACACCAGTCGAGGACAGTGGAATGCGGGCCGTCGAGGGGCTGCGGGGGCAAGTGCAAAGTTGAAAAGCAAGACGAAAAGAAAGGCAGTCACATTGAACGTTACGAAGGAGTACTTCCCGCTGAGCAGCATGCAAGTGGGATACAGAGCATCATAACCATTTGCATTTCACCTAGCTGGTGTCCCCAAGCCTGGCATGTAATAAGCGCTCAATAAATGCCCAGTAAATTGAACCACCACTTACTGTGTGGCAAGTACGCACCATGGGATGACACGCTTCATCCTTCTTAAGTCCCATACTCGGCTACTCTCTTTAGTCCATTCCCCGCTTGAACAGACTGAAGCTCCAGGGGTTGATTTGACAGCAAGAAAGTAATGGAACCATAATTTGACCTGCGACCACCCTGGACACTGGGTTCTAACCACTTCGGGGAATTGCCAGCCTTCTTACTGTAGCACCAGAGTCCCCCCTGCATGACTGAGGGTCGTCTACAATGCAGAAACCTGGAGGAATCACGGGTCTTTCCTGGGACAAAAGCTATCATTTGCTGATCAAGGAAGGTCCAGAGCTAGGTACCCCTTGAGTCCTTTCTCACCATTAACCGGAGAGGCTTTTATTATTCTCATTTTTTAAAATGTTTTAATGTTTATATTTTAGAGAAAGAGAGACAGAGCACAAGCAGGGGAGGGGCAGAGAGAGAGGGAGACACAGAATCAGTAGCAGGCTCCAGGCTTGAGCTGTCAGCACAGAGCCCAATGTGGGGCTCGAATCCACGAACTATGAGATCACGACCTGAGCCAAAGTGGAGCGCCTAACTGACTGAGCCACCCAGGCGCCCCTTATTATGCTCATTTTATGTGCTGTATCACGATCTCATGGGGGCACAGGATTCTATACGCAAAGCCTGGATTTTCAGAATCCTAAGCCTTTGCGGCTTCCTCCGTCTTGGAGATCTCCCTTGACCTAAGGAAACTGGTTTTCTTGATTTTCAGTCTGTGTTGAGTTTTCAGGAGGCACAAGAAGACAGAGAGACATGGCTCAAGAAGGGTAAATATTGGTGTTCTCATTTTGGCGTGGGCAACAGAATTCCTGCAAATGATACAATTAGCCCTAAAGTGTATGCTGCTCCTTTAAAAGGAGGCAGTAAACCTGAAATGGTAGGTGGAGAAGACTCAGAGAAGCAGAGGAATCTGGGGGCACTTGCGGGGGGGCCCAGGGAGTTCTCAATGGTATAGGGACACCCTAAGAGCACTGACCCAGGAGCCAGCCTGCTGGGCTTGAATCTCTGGCTAGTTTACCTCTCTGTGACTCACTTTTCTAAACAAATATGAAAATTAAACACTGCATGAAAAGTGTTTCGCAGATTAGCATTCAAAAAGTTTTAGCTACTATTTTTACTGCTGTTCCGAATGACATCCTGACTGTGTAAAAGATGCCTGTAATGCCCTGGAAAAGACAAACTAGTAGAAAATACACAAAGGGGAATGAAGAGACAATTCCCAGAGGCACCACAAATGATCCAAAGCATGAAAAGCTCTGTAGCCACACTGACAACAGGGAGCAGGATCAACACACAGAAATAATCGAATAAGAAAGCCACAGTCCGGTCTGGGAGAAAGCTGAGTTCCTTGAGCGGTAAGGGAGGAAGGGACAGTAAAATCACAGAGGATGAAGCACTGTGGAAATGTGTGATACGGAGTGAAAAAACCAACCGCCTGCTCATTTTGCCTGGGGGCACACAGAGAGCACGCCTTATGGTGTCCATAGTTGTATCAGCCGTATTTGCTTTTGCATCTTTAAACCAACCTACATCGTAGGAGAGGAATTTACAGAAGTCAAGATGTCTATAAAGACAGTGGTAAGAAAGGTGTGAACATACTATCTTAAACTCTTAACTACAATAGCTTTAATTGTACTAGAGTGTCTCTCTCTCAAAAAAATAACCATTAAAAAAATTGAAAAAAAAAAAAAAAAGAATTGCACCAGAGCCTGGTGCGAGCTGGGTGACCAGTTTACACATTTAGGTGCAAGTTGTGTACCAACTATTGTCGTCCTTCCTGTTCTGGAAGGCAAGAAGATCTCACGATGTCGCTTCCTGCTGAATGTATGCTTTCTCCTTCCACCCTTTTTCATTCCTTGCCCTTCCAAAGACAAAAGAAGAGAAAAACACAGAAGTAAAATTCCTAACATTCAATGACTGGACAAGCATTTCTAGTGGGAACATGTACAGCAAGATCAGTAAGTTGGGTTTTTAGGTACAAAAGTAACGCGTGTTTGTTTCAAAGGATACAAACGATTAGAGAAGAGTGTAGTTTAACAAGTAGGCATCCATCCCCAATTTCATGCCTTCTCCCAAGCACTCTTCCAAGTCCACGATTAACACTGTGTTATTATATGTCCATGCAGAAACTTTTCCTAAGCATTTACATATGTGTTAGTGTCTTTGTGCATGAATTTATCTTACGTGGGTGTGTGATGTGAATGTGTGTACTTACTCACATATGTGTAAACACATGCTCAAGTAGATAGAGGAAGACAGGCTGGCTGTAATGGGCACTGAAATGAGGCTGCCCGTGGCCGCATGCCAGCTTTAGCGCTTAAAAACTGGGCATTTACTCGTCTGAAAAGAAATGCAGTGCTTGCAAAGATTAGATGAGATAATGCATGCAGATTGCTCGGTGTGGTGCATATAGATCATTTATACACATAAGGTATTGTCATCATTACTTACACACATACACACACACACACACACACACACACACACTTACAACTTGTGCTTTGATTCACATAAAACCCAAAAGAGCCATCTTAGTTTTGTATCAGCTGTGCATAGAAATAGCTTTTTTTCAAGTCCCTGTAGTTATTAAGGGCCTAAGTTGGTAACTTTGCTCTGAGGGGAAAGAGTCGAGGAGACAGGCTGAGAAAGTGAACTTCAGACTTAACAAAAGGATTTCTCCACGAGTGTGGGCTCTTCTAGAAGGGTCTGTACTCTGTGCGTAGGAAAAATGCCGTTCTAGGAAGACTCTTGAGTGCAGGAAAGTGAAATGCACAGATAGGTTAGAGGAAGGGAGGGGGGGAGTGTTGGATTGTCAGCTCGCACCTCCGTTATTTCAACCCGCAGTAGTTTAAGCTTAATCCACACCAGCCGCCACCACCAAAGATTCACTCTAGGTGCTTCCAAAATAGACACAGCAGCCCCGAGGTAGCAGGTCAAAGAGGAAAACTTCCAAGGGCCGCATACCGTCCTGAACTCAGCCAAAGCTTGCTCATGTTACAGCATTCTGGCCACCTTCAAAATGCACTTCCCATTAGGGTAGAACCACCCAGAAATCGCACATAGGCCCATCACAAAAGTATACATCTATGGACGAGGGTGTTCTCAACAAGGAAATAATAAGAATAATGTTCTTTTAGTGACATGAAATCAGGAATGACCAAAACACCCATGAGAAGAGGAAAACAGAATCAAAAGACGGCTAAAGGAGAAACGAGTATAAGGCACAAGGCAGTTTTTTCAACGGACTCCATAAAACAGGCCCTGGATCACCAACGTGGCTGAGCGGAATTTCACATTTGTTGTCTGCGACTCAGAATGTGAAAACCCGAGCCTGAATAAATTCCCTCTGTGGATTTAAGTGGAGGGAGAAGGTGGTCCTTGCATGATTCATAAGCCTGAAGAATGAGGCCTGTGTACTTGAGAAATATTTCTTGAACACCTGCTGTATGCCAGGCCCTGAGAATATGAGGCTGGGAGAGTCAGGACCGACTCTGCTCTCATGGTACCGAGAGTCCAGCGGCGGTTTTAGACAGGGAAGGGGCGACCTTGCTCGTGGTATGTGCCCTAAACGCAAGCACCAGAGTCTGAGAAAGGACACACCTGCCTTAGGTACGATGGCAAGAGAGGTAACATCAGCCCCAGAGTGAAAGTAGCCAAGGAAGGGCATGCCAGGCAGAGGGAACAGCCTGTGTGAAGACTCTGAAGCCAGAAAGAGCTTTTCACCCTTGGGAAACTGAAATGATGCCCCATGTGTCTGGGGTGAAAAAGTGAGGTGAAGGAAGGGGGACAGGTGAGAATCGAGAGATGGTGGGTGCTGGGCCCCCAAAGCCCGTTGCCTGTGTGGGGGTGTGGGACGCTCCGGTGCTGCTCCATCCTCTGCCATTCCTATAGCAGCTCAGAGAAAGTTCCTTTGCCAGGAAATCAGTCAGGCACTAGCTTTGCAAGACAGATTATCTGTTTTAGTCAGAAAGCGTTGGGTGACCCGTCTTCCATTCTGGGAAGCCTCTGAGAGGCTGTGACACTGAGCATTCCATCTTGCTGGCTGTCCTTAATTAATCCATACACACAAGGGCAGAACCCGGGCATCATGGGAGCACGTGATCCTCTTGTAGAGAATCCATAAGGGATGTGGACAAAATAGTCAGCTGAGGGGAGTTCTGTGGCTTTCGGGAAACTCCTAGAAATATTTCTACCTAAATACTCCTATTCTCGCTCATGTATTCATTGATTCAACTAAGAATTAATGTCTGGAATGCTTACTGTATATTAGGTAGTGTGCTAGACCCTGGGGATAATAATATAAGCACATTTTAGATCTTTCTGTCTAAGAAGCACACAGCTGTGAGAACAAGCAATTGTGCTATAGAGTGTCAGGTAGTTGAATAAGTGGCGGGGTGCCACAGGACAGCCACGTGAGCCAGCCTAGAGGCAGGTGGGGGAGGGTATCATTATGGCTGGATGGCTGAGGCTGAGTGCAATTGTGACAGTGCAGAACCAGGGAGCAGGGGTGATATCCCAGGTGGAGACTTCGAGTGCCAGGCTTGAAGAATTGAGGGGCTGTGGGCAGAGAGGGGCGGCCCGCGTATTTGCCACGGCCCAGGGTGTGTCCGCAGGTCGGACGCAAAGTGGAGCTCTAACCCTGGGGAGTCCTGTGCAGCCCGGAGCACCCTAACTGCACAAGGCCAGGCCTCCCCGCAGGGAGTATTTCAATGTCAAACTGTGAGAGTTTAATAAAAGTGCTCAGTCGGTTTTGGAATAGACAGGAGAGATGACAGTTCTGCAACCCGCGGCCAATTTCTGGAGGAGGAAGCAGAGCGATCAGCAAAAACATCTACCCGGAGGTCTGTCTGATATTCACCTGTTCTATGCTGTGTGCGTGGCTTTTCCACGTGGCCCAGGACAGGTAGCTTTATTTATTTATTTTAAAAAATCAGTTACTACTGGTCATACCAATGTAGGTTTATTGGGCTTAAATATGGGTTTCAATTGGGGGTTAGACTTTCCAGAACCTTGGGAGACCAACCCAGTGCTGCAGTGGGGAACACAGATGTCTCTTTGCGTCATCCTCACCGTGAGGTGCACTGCTTACCCGGTCCTGATCAGCAGTCAGGCCAGAAACACCCAAGTGTGTCCACGCTGTGGGAAGGATAACCTTGGGAACCTTTAGCATCGCAGGGGTCTAAAGCCTTACAGGAGGAAACTGTGTTTACAAGAAATAATTATTTGTAAGAAAAAGAGAATTATGCTGTAAAATAGTACCTCAGTCCATATAGCCATGACTTATATAAAATCTAACTACAAGTATAAATTTTTTAATTTATAAGGAAGCCACCAACAGCATTGGGATCTCTTCCTAATGACAGAGCACCGATGTGGACAGATATTCCTTAGCAAAGCCTCTAAGTTTTGCTTCTGTTTTGCTGTTATGTCTACTGGTGGAGTGGGTTTTTCCATAGATAAAATGGTTAGGAAGGGCATTCTCATTCTTCCTTCCCTCCCTCCCTCCTTCCCTCCCTCCCTCCTTCCCTCCCTCCCTTTCTTCCTTCCTTTTATACTATCATGTGAAAAGAAACTCTTTGTCTCTTAACTATCTTAGCCACATTTTGTCTTCATTGCCCTTTCAGGGGACTTGAGATAAGTATTTAAAAAAATTTTAAGTTTATTTATTTATTTTTGAGAGAGAGGCAGAGACAGCAGGCAAGGGAAGGGCAGAGAGAGAGAATCCCAAGCAGGTTCCACACTGTCAGNACTATTTAAATAGTATGTTTCTCACTGGGCAAGATTAGGTTCTGGTCAGCATGTGGTTTTTAACCCCCCAAAAGTTAACAGCAAGCATATGAATTGCTGGCTCTGATGTATGTTTACGTTATCCTGTCTGCCATTTGAACCCCCTCATTGGTGTACCCCAGTTTTCCTCTAGGGAGTCACCCTCTCATATGTGTGCTTCTGGTAGGGATGACCCTGCCCTCAACTTCTGGCCCAGCCAATCAGAACCTCCAAACCTCAGGGATGGACTCATGACTCAAGGAAGCCAATGGAACATAAACCTTGGACTTTTTCTGGAAGCACGTGGGACAGAAGGTGCACAGAAGCATGGTGGCCTTTTGCTGTTGCCAGGAGCAGGTCCACCTGAGTCCATAAAAGGGAAAGAGGAATCTGGGATGGAGAGAGACACGTTCTGGCAGCATTGTTGGAAGCCTTGGGATATAGAAATTTCCAGGTGATAATGAGGATAATAATCACCACGATTTATCAGACCCGGGCAGCTTGACCTTATATCAAGTACCTTAGATGGGCAACTATACTCAGTCCCCATAGCTACCCTTCGAGGTGGACATAATCTTCATCATCCCCCCATTGAAGTTATGGAAGCTGTTTTAAGAGTAGCCAGGATTGGTCTTGGGGCGCCTGGGGGGCTCAGTCAGTGGAGCCTACCACTCTTGATTCTGGCTCAGGTCATGATCCCAGCGTCGTGGGATCGAGCCCCCATTGGGGTCCATGCTGAGTGTGGCGATTGCTTAAGATTCTCTCTCTCTCTCTGCCACACTCTTTTCTTATAAAATAAAATTTAAAGAAAGAGTGTCCAGGATTTATTTTAATCAGGTATGGTAAGACACACGGACTTGGAAATGACAGTCACGAAGGAGGAAGTTTATATACAGTCGCCTGGAGACAGGATGGCACACACAGCCACGTGGAGAAGAACCAGGGTCAGCTGGGAGGTAGAGAGAGTGGGGAGATGTGGGTAAGATACAGGAAGGAACGGGTAAGGCAGGGTGAACAGGCTTAGGGTTCGTTATTTAGAAAACCGCCGCAGACTCTGAAGCATGGGGGCTGTCACTAGCTGCCTGGGACCTGGCCGCAGGGTGATTAGGGCCACTGGAAAGGGGCTTAAGAGTGGAAAGACCAATAAAGGATGCAGCTGGGTGTGAGATCCGGATTGACTGGATCCTGTCCTTGAAGGCAAGTCATTCACTATCTCGAGCATGTAGATGTCCGAGTATTGGAATACAGAAAACCAAAGATGTGGCTAATGCAGAAACAAGGCTCGGGGAATTTGCATGACTCAGAGGAGATCCCAGCTAGAAGAGAGAGAGAACTTGGCTGTGGGTCAGCCCCGCACTGACCACCGTTCAGTGCCTGCACACCCGTTCTTCTAGTTCTCTTGGCATCAAGGGGTGGCCATGCTTATCGTGACTCTAAGATAGTCTTGGTCTTTCCCTCATGCTTCATTCCTCCCTGGCTGCCAACAGCCCTCACTGCTTATCTGAAAGCAGACAGCTCATCCCGGAGATGAATCCAGAAGCTGTTAGCAGATCTCTGCTCTGGTCAGTGGAGTGTCAAGCATAGGAGGAGGGGACGGTGTTGGGAGGTGGCCTGCTATGGACGTGGCCTTGGGCTGATCCTTCTCAGTGGCCTCCCTCCCGGCTGATTATTCAGGGTATCAGCCCGAGGGGCTCCCGCCACTCTCCCGGGACAAGACTCCATCAGGGTTTGGGTAGATCAGAGGGCAGGCAGCACGTGACCTGCAGAGTTCACCTGGCCCCCTCCGGGTAACCGGGCATGTTCGGAGAGGGCACATGGGCAAGGGGTCAACAGGGTTACCTTGTGTTTTCCCCTGAGCACCAGAATCCAAGCTCTCATAGACTGAGGGAGGGGACCATCTATTTCTGAGTCTAATACGTGAGGGGTTCTTTTTGACAGCAGCAAAAACACACCCTCTCGAAGAGTGTACCCAGTACCAAAGTGTATTAAAACTCCAGGCTGTGCACTAAAAGACCCCCCTAACCTCCATGTCTGATGCCAATTTCCAGTTTCCTCCTCACAGAGGCTGTGGTGCAAGACTTAGGCAGTAGGATGCTCCTGGTCCTTTGTAGACCTGACCCACGTCGTCTGTACAAGCCTCCCTTGACTCGGTCCTTGTCCCTGCATCTCTCCCGTGGGGACTTGCAGGCTCAGGGGATTGGTACTCTGTTCATGCGCTTGCTCAGAACGCAGACCTCAAGTTCCAAGGCTTCATCAGTCCTTTCCACGAGAAGCCCTTCCGGACGTTTATTCTGCGCTGCGCCTTGCAGGTGGCCCACCCAGGCCCAGCGTGGGGACTCCCTGACCGCCTCACCGCCGTGTCCAGTTTCTCGAGCAGCTGCTGAAAGAGTCCGTCCCTGGCACAGGCTGTCTCCATCATTTTAGGAGCCACAGCACACTTTCCAGGGCAGCACCCTCGCCAGGAAGCACGGAGTCAAATTTAACCAACAGTTCTTGAGAGCTTCTAGCGTGCCAGATGTTATGCTAAACACTTTACCTCATATTATTTTCGTTTCTGCCGAGATCGTTCTCGATGATTAATTAGGTGTGCTCGCGATCGCACAGAACTAGAAAGCGGCATGTCAGAAACGTGAACCCAGGTTTCTTTAAACAGTTTTTTTTATTTTTATGTAGTCCTTTCTGTTCTCTGCTGCGTACATGACCCTGAAGATTCCAGATTCATTTTTTCATTTAACAAGTATTTATGAGCCGTTACAGGCTGCATTCTGTGCTCCCCTCAAAGCCGTAAAGATTGTGGAGACAGAAACTACAGTTCGGTGGCTGAGCCAAGGGTCCTGAGTTTCTTAGAGGACCTCGTCTCCCCCGCCCCCCAACCCCGGGGAATGGAGAGGTCCAGAAAAGGAGCCGTCGCAGTTTGGAAGGAAATGCTGAGGTCAGGTTTGCACATGTCACGTCTCGGATGCCTTAACTACGGGTCTGACGCACGACTGAGAGGTACAGGCTGAAGTTGTAGATTTGGAGTCATTGGGATGAAGGGCTTCACAGAAGCTTAACTGAACAGGGACGAGGAGGCTCCTCTATGAAAATGTACAGAAAGAGAAGGCTCAGACAGCAGCCTGGAGAATGCTGGCATTGTTTCCTCGGTGCGCAGGGTCCTGACTTTGTCATTTATGCCCAGGCACCTTGGCCTTCACGTTCCCTCCCTTTCCCAGGCAGCTGCCTCGACATCTGAGCCTTGCTGTTCTGTTTGTCAGACCCGCGCTCCCCCAGCCCCTCCCACTGCTCCATTTCTGATGAACTGCGTCCTTTCTGGAGACATCTTCTCTGACCACCCCCTCCCTGTAGAACCCTCCTCAATCATTGCCCTTGACCAGCTCTGACTCGCTTTACTGTGCTGCCTACACACAGAGTTCTTTGACATCAGATGACACACTTATTCATTACGTGTTTATCCGTCACCCGTTGCTCTCCCTCCCTCCCCCTGCATGCTGGAGTGTAAATGCTGTGAGAAAAGAAGCTATTGCCCCTGCATTATGCACCAGCAAACAAGTATTCCATAACTGTTTGTTGAATGAGTAAATGAGCATTCAAAGTGGAGTTGGAAGAAGACTAAGAAGGGAGAGTCAAAGACAAAAGGAAGGAATTCAGGGTAGAGAGGAGACTTCAAGGGCTTCAGGTAGAGGAAAAATTTCAGGTATAAGAGGAAATCAGCAGGGTCAAGTGGCAGCAAGATGGCTGAAAAGAGAAACAGGAAAACACCCATTGGATTGGCAGCGGGAAAATGAATCACTTTAGCAATAGCCACAAAG